>NC_056745.1:1214385555-1214388055 GCF_019279795.1 Protopterus annectens | reverse complement strand
TTGGCATGAAGCCCTTCAGAGCTTTCCTGCCAGTAGAGAGAGGGAGGCTGCACCCTGAAAGGCCAATGCTAGGAATACAAAAAATAAATGCCCACACCGTGGCTTAAAAACACACCAAAACACAAGGAGGGTGGAGCAAGGGAGGGAGCAGCTAGTGCAGCTGTGATCATTCAAACATCTACTGTTATGGTAAGTTCAACTGACACGATTATACTGTGTTCATCATAGTGATCATTGCTGCAGTGGCCTTAACTATATGGGTAGATTACCTTAGCCAACCACAAATGGGAGGTGGAAGTAGAAGTTTCCAGTAGCCCCTGGAAACTAGTCAAAGCAAAGCTTTGTTTGGACCTAGAGAAGGAATCAAGTGTATAGTGCTTTGTAAAAGTGCATATGGAGGACCAAGTGCCAGCATCTAGAATACTTCTACAATCCAACTCTTTCCAAAAAGCCATAGATGAAGCTGAGGCCCTAGTATAATGAGCCTTGACCCTGACTGGAATAGTTTTGTTATGGTGAGTATAAAAAAAGGTAATAGCCTTAGACAACCATTTTGAAATTGTCTACTTTGACACAGATTATCCCTTTTTCTTACCTTCACAAGAAATTAACAATTTATCTGAAGATATGAGAGATTTTGTTTTGTCAAAAGAGTAACTGATTTGTCTGTTGATCTCTAAGGTATGGACTATCCTTTCTCCCTAATTTTTAGGTTAAGGAGAGAAAATGGGGAAATGGCTTAAAATAAATTCAGATACCACTTTAGGCATAAATGAAGAATTAGTTCACAAAGAAACCCTGTCCTTTTGGAAACTGAGATAGGGATGGCTCAATGTAAGAGCTTTCAACTCAGACACCCTTCTTGCAGAGGTCAGAGCAATCAGTAAAACTGTTTTCCATGTTAAGAACCACAAGTCAGCCAGATTAGCTGGCTCAAATGGAGCAAGTGTTAGCATGTCCAGCACAAACATTTCTTGGAGGCCTCTTTTATAAAACCCTCTTCCAGAACATTTTGACATGAGACTGCATGGAAAGAGGAAGATCCATGAGCAGACATGCTGAAATGGCTGGTAAATGAACCTTATGGAGGACTATGAAAAGCCATAGGATAGTAACTCACACAAATATTATAGAACATAATAACATCTAGCCCTGAATGGATGCTGGTTATGTTGTAGGTACCAACTAGAAAACCTTTTCCATTTACCAATATATGATTTTGTAGCAGCAGGCTTTCTTGCCTCCATTTGTACCTGCTGCACGTCCTCAGTAAACAGGTACCTAAAGGAATTAAGATCCTGCCATCCAGGCAGTCAATTGAAGTTGATTGATTTTGGGGTGTATCAAACATCCCTGTTCTTTTGTGAGTAGATACAGTCTGTGAGGAAGACTTGGCAACTGTCCCAGGCATTTCCAAAACAAGGGAGAACCGTTGTTGTGTGGGCCAGAAGAGAGTCATCACCATGATCTTGGGAGACTCCTAAATCTTCAAAAGTCCCCTGTTTATTAGTGAAAAGGGTAGAAAAGCATACAGGAACATTCCTGTCTAAGGAAAAGAAAAGGCATCTATCTTCCAAGATTTCTTGCATGGAGTCCTGAAACAGAATCCTGCCAGTTGATTGTTCAAAGAGGAGGCAAAGAGGTGTATTTGAGGAGCTCCCCACAGATGGATCAAATCCTGGAAAACCCATTCCATCTCAGTTCCATTCACGAGGGTCTGCCCTGGTCCTGCTCAGCTAGTCTACCACACAATTTTGCTCTAACAGAATGTAGGATGCCAGTAGAGTGTGACTGTGCTATGAGCCTATCTCTCAAGCTAAGATGGCTAGTCTGCAAAGGAGGCATGTCCTGGTTCCCCCCTTGATTGTTGATGCACCACATGACTGAGATATTGTCTGTAATCATCTGAATAGATCCTAGGAACCAAAGATGGGAAAGAGAGGCGAGTACCTTGATCAAGGCAAGTATCTCCTTGATAATGATGAGCTTGCACCTGTCCTTAGTGTCCTATGTCCCTGTACTTTTATCTCTCATGAAACTGCTGCCCAAGCAAAGTCCAAAGCGTCTGAGGTGAATGACTGCTTTGGAGCAGGGCGGGAGAAGGAGAGGGTCTATATTATGTGATCGAACAGTGAAATGTTTGAACATGTAATAATCGACCCCTAAATGTTGAAATGCCGTAATGTCGAACAGCAAAAAAAAAACACCCAAACAAACCATAAAAATGCTCCCCACATCCCCCACTACTTAAATATACCAACTCAAGATCGCACTACAGTGCAAACAATGGAAAGCTTCCATGTCCGCACTGCATGTAGCTTTCTATTGAACCGTTCGACATTCCAACAGTTCGACATTTAGGGGTCGATTATTACATGTTTGAACATTTCGCTGTTCGATCACGTAATATAGACCCTAAATAGAGACCTGTAATTAAGAATATCTATTGTCTCCACCAAAAGATTTCTCTTCTGACAAACTCAGCACAGGGATTTGAAAA
>NC_056745.1:1214288055-1214380555 GCF_019279795.1 Protopterus annectens | reverse complement strand
TGAACATCATTGTTGGAAATGTTTCAATGTATATTATCAGGTTGTTCAATTTCAAAAGCATTGAGAATGTTTAATTACATGAATACATTGCACAATTTAAAGAACATATGGTAAACGACAAATTCTGTTCCTTTATATTAACACGCTATGGACAGAATGGCAAAATTACTTGCTGGACAATCTAAAGAAACTCCTTGTCAGGTTACAAACAGCTGGAGATGTCCACTGAGACAGCAGGAGGCACAGCACTAAATTTAGGTGTTAATGCCTGCTTGAATGTTGTGCAGGATGTGTGATATCTGTTAATGTTGTGCAGGTAAGACAGAAAGATTATAATAATGTATAACAATTATTACATGTTATGTACAGTTCAATCACTGCTCTGAAAGTATTTGTGAATTAAGCTGAATCACCTTTGTTTGTATGTATGTTAGAGCAATGAAGTAAAAAATGCTAATGCCATGTAGCAGAAAGACCTTAAAAGAGCCTTGACTCACCGAGTGGAGGAGAAGCATCTTTCAATTTCAACATTAGTAACAGACATTCACCACCAAGTCAATACATGCTCAATATCAACAAACTAATGAATGAGGAGGCAAAATATTATTATATATGGCATGTTGCAAAAGGTATACAAGTCATGGCATTGATTAGATCAATGGAATCAATGTATGTATCATTACTCTTTCATAGTACTGCAGTAAAACAATTTACATGAGTAGTGTGTGCAGCAATCCACACACTGCACAAGGTTAGTAGTAGTAAATGCATTACTACTTGTTGTTGGGTATACCTTTTTTGCTACAAAGCAGATACTTCATGAGTGGACTGAATTAATTTGTAGGAACATCAGCAAATGATAATGGAATGAAATGAAAAACTGAAGGTGCATACGATGAAACACAACAGACAAGGCAGTTAATCATGGCAACAAATCTGGGAAATCAGAAGCCGTTGAAAATTGAGATAGACGGGAAGTACTGTAACAAGTAAACAGCTTCAAGCATCTGTAAGGGCTGGCTAATAATAAGAGAGGTCTCAATGAGGATCTCAAAACTATAATCACACAGGCTGCAGCCAATTGACACAAAGTGTGCTGACAGACGAATGCCAAAGAAGCTGAAAAGTAAGGTGTACAAAACAGTGTTGTGACCAGTACTACTGTATGGTACAGAAACCTTGACAGTAAAGGCACAGCAGTTGATGAAGCTACAGCTGATGGAGATGAAGTGCCTGAGACAGGTGGTATGGTAGGATGCACAATGAGGGACAGATGAGGAAATAAGGACATTACAGCAGAAACCCAAGCAGTTCCAATTGCAAAGAATGTCAAATAGAAGAGGCACAGGGTCAGGAAAGCAGAAGACAATCTGGTGAAGATGATTTTGAACAGACAGGAGGAAGGCAAAAGCAAATGCGGGCATCCAACAAAGAGATGGATGGGATGGACTGCATGACAGACATGACTGATGAAGAAGGTAATAGAGTGACACAAAACTGAGAAGTATGTTGACAGCTGACAAGATACCCTGACCCCAAGTAGAAAAATAGGGAAATGGTGTTTGATGATGAGAAGCAGAAGCGAAAAAAAACAATGCTTCTTAAAGGTTCTAGTCATCATCTTCTTTCGGCTGTTCCTATTAGGGGTCGCCACAGTGGATCATCTGTTTCCATTTCTTCCTGTCTTCTGCATCATGCTCTTTCACACAAACTGCCTGCATGTCCTCTCTCACCACATCCATAAACCTTATCTTAGTCCTTCCTTTTTTCCTCTTACCTGGCAGCTCCATCCCTAGCATCCTTTTCCCAATATACCCAGCATCCCTCCTCAGCACATGTCCAAAGCAACGCAATCTCATCTCTCTTGCTTTGTCTCCAAACTGTCCAACCTGAGCTGACCCTCTGATATACTGATTCCTAATCCTGTCCATCCTAGTCACACCCAGTGCAAATCTTAATATCTTTAACTCTGCCACATCTAGCTCTGACTCCTGCCTTTTTGTCAATGCCACCATCTCCAACCCATATAACATAGCTGGTCTCACTACCCTCTTGTAGATTTTCCCTTTCACTCTTACTGGTACCCGTCTGTCACAAATCACTCCTGACACTCTTCTACAAACATTCCACCCTGCCTGTACTCTCTTCTTCACCTTTCTTCTGCACTCACCATTACTCTGAACTGTTGATCCCAAGTACTTAAACCCATCCACCTTTACCAACTCTACTCCCTGCATCCTCACAATTCCTCTACCCTCCCTCTCATTTACACACATATATTATGTTTTAGCCCTGCTAACCTTCATTCCTCTCCTCTCTAAAGCATATCTCTGCCTCTCCAGGGTCTCCTCAACCTGGCCCCTACTCTCACTACATATCACAATGTCATCTGCAAACATCATAGTCCACGGGGCCTCCTGTCTGATCTCATCTGTCAACCTGTCCATCACCACTGCAAATAAGAAAGGGCTCAGAGCTGATCCTTCATGTAATCCCACCTCCACCTCCAACTTAAACATATCTGTCACTCTCACCGCAGTCCTCACCAATGTCATACTACCCTTGTACATATCCTGTACCACTCTTACATACTTCTCTGCCACTCCTGACTTCCTCATACAATACCACAACTCCTCTCTAGGCACCCTGTCATATGCTTTCTTTAAGTCCACAAAGACACAATGCAACTCCTTCTGACCTTCACTGTATTTCTCCAACAACACTGTCAGAGCAAACATTGCAACTGTAGTGCTCTTTCCTGGCATGAAACCATACTGCTGATCACTAATCATCACCTCCCTTCTTAGCATAGCTTCCACTGCTCTTTCCCATAACTTCAAGCTGTGATTGATCAATTTTATCCCTCTGTAGTTACTGCAGCTCTGCACATCACCCTTATTCTTAAATATAGGTACCAAAACACTTTTTCCACTCCTCAGGCATCCTCTGACTTTCCAAAATTTCATTAAATAATCTGGTTAGAAATTCACTGCCATTTCTCCTAACTCTTGTATCAGAGGCACATGGGATATATGGAAATTACCCTTATGAACCTCAGGTGTTTCAGCTATATGGCGATTCGGAATGCCCATGACTTATTTCTTTTTAAGTTGTTTCAATGGACAATTTCAGGCCCATAAAGCCAAACCCCCCTAGCTGTGGATATGCATATTTAGGCCTTGTTATGACCGCATCAGCACAGCACAAGCAGAGTGTTTGACTGAGCATAAGAAACACAGGGCTGTTATACCCAGATGATGTCCATTACTATTAGGGTGACTGCAAAATATCCCAACTAACAAACTAAAC
Organism: Protopterus annectens; assembly: GCF_019279795.1. NCBI lineage: Eukaryota > Metazoa > Chordata > Ceratodontiformes > Protopteridae > Protopterus > Protopterus annectens. The sequence goes on along the minus strand of NC_056745.1, from coordinate 1,214,377,246 downwards.
CAAAGAGTGAGAAGGTCACACAGAAAAAACAATCAGTAAAAATCAACAAAAAACTCCAGCCAGCCTAGAACTTCCACTGAGTGACCTCTCAAACCTCTTGTATCAGAGGCACATAGGATATATGCAAATGACTCTTATGAACATCAGGTGTTTCAGCTATATGGTGATGATTCTGTATGCCCATGAGTTATTTCTTTTTAAGTCATTTCAATGGACAATTTCAGGCCATTAAAGCCAAACTGTACTAGCTGTGGATATGCATATGTTGGCCTTGTTATGACCTCATCAGCACAGCGCAAGCAGAATGTTTCACTAAGCATAAGAAACACAGGGCTGTTATACCCAGCTCATGTCCATTACCATTAAGGTAACCGAAAAATATCCCATCTAACAAACTAAAGCAAAGAGTGAGAAGGTCACACAGAAAAAACAATCAGTAAAAAACAAAAGAAAACTCCAGGCAAGCTAGAACTTTCACTGAGTGACCTCTCAGTCTCATTGACCTGAAATTGTCCATTGAAACGAAGTAAGTCATGGGCATTCAGAATCACCATAGAGCTGAAACATCTGATGTTCATAAGGGTCATTTGCATGTATCTCATGTGCCTCTGATACAAGAGGTTTGGGAGGTCACTCAGTGGAAGTTCTAGCTTGGCTGGATTTTTCATTTGGTTTTTACTTAAAAAAATTAAGGTGGGAATAGTATGCTAGCCCCAAGCAGTAACTCCATACCCAGCTCCTCAAATATAGCACAGATAAATAAACCCTTGCTACAGGTGTGGAAAAGCCACAGGGCACCCATCCTCCCCACTGTCTGTATAAAAAAGTGCCCAAGACTTTAATCAAACTGGAGTTCTGGCTGAAGCCAGCAATCTCAGCTAACAGGTCGGGCATGTGGAATGGTTATGAGGTGGGCCACTCTATGAGTGCAAGGCAGGTGTGTCCTTAAGTCAATCCTCATTGTCCACTCAGATGAAGCACAGATGCCAGTACATTGGGGGGAGAGATAAGACAGGGCACAGATGAGCAGCTGCTTTATGTAAGATGAATCCAGGTGCCTTGTCCCCTGTCCTTCCATGGAATCTCTTGCTCTCCAGGTGTTAGAAATGTGCACTGTAAACTTAACTCCTGAGAAGTGGGAAGACCTGTCTTTGCTAGGATCAAATTGGGGAAAGTCTGGTAACAGCATTTGGGTGGAGATTCAGTGATTGCAGGCTCAGCAATCAAGAGAATAGCCATATAGCCACATGAGGAAAGGGCTGAAATAATTTTGTGATTTCACAAGTCATTGAGGCTAATGAAGAATTCAGAATTCCTATTCCTTATTCGAAAATGGGAAGTAATACTGAATGTCAATAAAAAAAGCCTCAAAGTAACAAGAGTAGTGCATGTAAGTCTATCATCCACTGCAGCAGATGTCTTGCTTTAACTGCTTGTGGGCAGTGGCTACTGTAAATGTTACAGCATGTTAAATCTAAGCACCTGCAATACAAGTTATCATACACAAGTGGTGCTTATTCCACATAGCAGATGAGTTGGGCGGTGGTAGACGAGTACCATGCATGTGTGCAGTAGTCCTGAATATAAGCCATCCACTACATAAATTGCATTGACCTCATTTTGCTATTTCTTAGAAACTGTGATCTTTACTTATGCATACTACTACTGAGTTTGAGCCAATAGGAATTCATTTACAGCAGAGATTGCCCTATCATGCAAGCAGAATATTTATTTATTGACATTTGATTACTGGTAAATTCAAATTTTGTAGAAGCCCATTTTCCATGGCAGCCCAGGAGAAAATCTCCAAATTATTACAAAACATTTTGATAACAATAATCAAACCGATCTGTTCAAACTCGAAACATCTTACAATAAAATTGCTAAGTTTGCCACAAACTCTCCTCACAGGTCTCACCACTGCACTGCCTTACAACAGCTCAACTGGCTTGAACTACCTAATCACTTAAACTATACTCAATGTCTTACGGCCCACAAACTGGTACACCTACCCAACAAAACATCTGCCCTTCAAACACTGCTCCAACCCCATGCTAATACCAGCATCCTCAGATCCTCAAATAAAACAGTAATACAGGTTACCAAACCTAACAACTCGGCTGGGGAATCTCTCGACTGTAATTATGTCTCTTAACTTTGTAATACAATACCACAGGAAATCACAACCACTGCTGACACAATCAAATAAAAAAAAAATACTTAGAACCTAACTCAATAACAGGTGGCTTTGCCAATGTGCCACCATTAATTAAAGCTTTACCCATAGTCCTATGGGAATCTTAAAATTTCCTCTGCTTACACATGCACACTCCTATCTCTTATCACCTTCTTTCAATGCTGCTATCCCATACCCTCTCTACTTCTGAGACCACAGCTCTCACACCATAGCTGTCCATTACTCATCTCTACTCTTAACATGTTTTTTTTTATTTCTGTTATTAAATAACCTGTAAGTAATATGACTGCACTAAATACATACTGAAAGGACTTCTAAACACTTTCATCTCAGTTATATTACTCTAAATGAATGTCAAACCTTAATGCTATTTGTATATATGATGAATGTTTTTATTCAATATAATGTCAGTTATGTAACATAAGCATATAGTGTTAAAATGTACAACTTTTGCTTTTAATCTCTAATGTCTATCTTGTAAAGTTCTCTAATGTGTCTTTTGTAAATCTCTGTGGAGCTTTTCTCTCCAGGCCACCACTAAAAATGGGCTTTGTCCCAGTTGGACTTTCCCTATAAACAAATGTAAATTAATAAATAAATCTTCAAAAAGAAAACAAAATCATCTACAGTTTAAATAATTATAACAAATTAGACATAAAAACTTTGGATAAGAATCTCTGCAATTTATATGACGGTCATTTAATATTTAAAGATACTGTAGACAGTTTGTAGAGAAAAATTACAGGTAGGTTAGTCTAATACAAACAGGAATTGCAATATGAAGTCAGGGAAAAACATGATTATGGTATACATAAAGTCAGGGAAGATAATTTGATAGTAGTAAAGTTGTAAGCAAAGAAGGGAGAGTAAGAATGTATAAGGAATGAAAATGTACTTGTTCACATTTACGGATAGAGTTTATCCTGGTTTTGAGTCAGAACAGAGACAGATTTTAGCTAGGAAGTCTTTCAGATTGGTTTTGAAGGATGGGAGGGAGAGTACTGACCTAATGCATAGAGGTAAGGAATCCCAGGTCTTAGCAACCTTGCACGAGTACAGACAATGCTCATTTTATTTGTTAGGTTTGTAGAGAGACAGGAGTTTTTGGTCAATGGACTGCAATAACCAACTGGGAACATAGTTGTGTAGAATGTTTTTTACTGCTGGACAGGCAGATGGGTGCTGGTTAATTTTATAGGTGGTAAGAAGTTGCATATATGTTAGTTAATGAGGCAGTTTTAAACAATTTAGGCTTTTTAGTGCTATACAGAGGGTTCTGAAAGGGGTGCTTGCCACAAATTTAGCAACTTTGTTATAGCACTGTTCACATTTTAATTTTTATGAAGCCTGGAGGTTAGTACGTGTAGATCAATGTGCATATGTCCTTTAAGAAGCCATCCAAGGGCTTGCACAAGTGCATAAATACTAAGCACGAGTAAGTCTAACTGCCATTTTGTAGTCAGCTGTTGAGATGTAAGCATGGATGTATGTAAGGTCTGCCTGTTAATAAGTTTGTTTATATTTTAAGATGCTGCTGTCCATCCTAATGTGTTTCTATGTAATAAAGCATCTTAAACAAACTACCCTGCCTGCTTCCTCTTCTGTGTATAGAGGGACGAGCAACAAGTTGTCAGAGGTGGCATGTCTAAAATGAGATATGGTATCAAAAGAGGCATGGTTGAAATGACGTGGCCAGACAGAACCCCAGTTTCTACACTTTGAATCCGACAGGCATCTAGCTACTACTGTTGGAGGTATATACAGGAGAGGACCATGCCTACTGCATGTATATTTCGCAAAACAGGTCAGAAATGAATTTCAGATGTTAAAACTTGCTCAAACTATTTCTTATTTGCAAAATATGAGACAAAGAGGAACCGAATGCTCCAAACGATATTAAAATAAGTCAAAATGTCTGATATTGATAGAAATATTCAAATTACTATGGAAAATGTTTGAAATAAATTCCAAATTGCATAAAACTAATAAAAAGAATACAATAAAAAGAAACAATCACATTTTTCGCAATGCATGTATTTTCATATTAAATAAGGCTATCTGAGTTCTCAGAAGTGTATGAAGTGTTTGTACATTTGTGCAGTATTACAGTAAAGTTATTTTGCAAATACAGCCATTTCACAGCTTATTTTGCAAAGTACAGTATTTTGAAGAGTTTATTGTGCATTTGAGTGTTACTGTAAGCTGCAGAGAAGCAACTTATCAGTGCATAATTACAAGGGCCATATTTTCAGTGTGTTTGTGCATATTTTGTTGGTATGGCTGAAGGATTTTGAAAATGGCATGGCTGAAGGATTTCGAAAACCTGTTACACTTGTGTTTGATAATAATACTGCAAAGAATTGCAGAATGTTTGAGCAAGAGTACGACATTTTAATACAGGCTGCATTTTCTGATAAAGATGACCGTACAAAGGCATTTATTCTGCTTAATTTAGCTGGGTCAGAAGCCATAGAAAGGGAATGTTCATTTGTGTATGCACCTGCTATCTTTGCTGGAGAGGGGGAAAATTGTCATAGTGTTGTACCGGCTAAGTCAAGGGAGGACCCTAAGTGCTTAAAATATAAATTTAGAGAAATGTGTAAGCCCCCCAGACAAACATTACAGTGGAGAGGCACTTATTGAGCACAAGAGATCAAAAGTCTGGTGAAACGTTTGCAGAATATATAACTGACTTGAGAAATAAGGCTAAAATATGCAAATTTGGTGACTGAAGGGATGAATTGATAAAGGACCTTCTTGTCTGTAGTATTAAAGATGATGCTGTGAGAAAGATGTTGCTTCATTACAGTGATTTAACTTTGAATAAGGCCATTGAGATTTGTCAGATATATGAGCTCACAGAAAAGCACAAAAATATTTTTACAAGTGAGAAAGGCATGTTTCCAATAACTTCTAAGGCTCATGTTGATAGCATCCAGCATGTGGTTAAAAGAAACAGGCTCAGGCACATGGCAGCAACTGTAGCCCCTGCAACACTCACAGGTAAACCCCAGAGCCTTCTAGCAAGTTCCAGAGTTTGCACAGCCTCAGTGAAGCATAAGAGTAAATCAGCAAATTCAAAGAATGGGCCCTCAACCAGTTTCATTGCCAACTGTCACAACTGTGTTAGAAATCATGACTTTAAATGAGAAAAGTGCTTAGCTTTTGGTCAAGAATACCACAAATGTAATGAATGGAATAATTTCAAAAGATTTTGTAAATCAATAGTCACACATTCTCTTACTAAAAGGGAACATTTTAAGAAACAAGTTGATCAATTAGAAAGCTGCAGCCCTACTTTTCATGTAGACATACCTCTCAAGTGTACCTCATTACAAAGAACATACCTCATTTCAGGTCTTAAAAAGTTCACGTTTCTTGAAGTTCCACATTGAAAGGGTCTGTCACACATTTAGTGTTAGGAAGTTTTTAACTGATATCTACGGTAAATAACAATGAATCATATTAATTCATTAAAAGATGTTTTTATAAGTAAAACCAGCATATTTTAACCATCTTATGACCTTCCTAGTTGAAGTTGTTAGTAAGCCGTTAGTATGTGTTCCACATTTTGTCAATTTGTTTCACATTATGAATGCTAGTGTTCCTCATTTTGGAGAGGGAAGGTTGAGAGCTACGCATGTGGATGATGTGCCAGCGCTTAGTGAAACAGTCACTGCAGTAGATTTATGGGACAAGAATGAAGTATTTTGTACTGTGCAGATAAATGGCAAACCCATAGAGCTCAAAGCTGATACAGGCTCAAAGTGCAATGTTATGTCTGCAGAAACATTTGCTAGAGTATGTGCTGGTGAAAGGCTTAATTTGGCAAAGTGTGCAAAGCTTGTTGCTTATGGTGGTGAAGAGATTCAAACATAAGGCTCAGTAATGCTTTCATGTTACTCTGCTGGGAGAAGCTACAACTTATTAGTTTATGTGGTCAAGAGGCACATCCAGTCATTATTAGGGCTCAGGGACAGTTTGAAAATGTAACTGCTTTCATTTAATAAGGAAGTCCACCCTGTTAGCTTAAAAGACCACTATTCTAATTTCAACCAGTCTATTTTTTCTCCATATGCTGATCTCTTCGAAGACAAACTAGGCAAGCTTCCAGCTGTGTATTCTATGAAGTTAGACCCAGATGTCAGTTCAGTTATCAGGCCAACCCAAACAGTTCCAATAGCTATGCAGACCAGAGTCAAAGCTGAACTAGACAAAATGTATTTTACATTTGTTAACCGGATTAGTCTGACTGAGCTTTTGGCTCATTTTCAGCAGGGACCTGGGTATAAAAGCTCCTCAGTGAATAAAATTTAACAAAGTTCCATTACAGTCAGCAAAAAAGTTACCATCAGGTTACAATAGCACCAGAAATTATTAAAGAGTAGTATGACTGGTTTTAGATATAGACAGCATATATGCAATAGTTGGACGGAGAGAGGCTCTGCAGTTCAATAAAATTTAACAAAGAATCATTTACAGTCAGCAAAATTTACAGTTGAGTTATAATGGCACATTAAATTAACATACCTGAGTTATTGCTGATAGGTTTAGAGTGGTTGTATACAAAAGTAGGAATGTAGATACAGGGAAGTAAAGAGGTGATGTCCAAGATGACAGATAGGTGGAAGTAGAAGATTTAATGGGAAACAGCTTGACTATAGTTTAGATGAGGTAGACAGGGAAGAAATATAGGAGAGGGAGGGAAAAAGAAAGAGTAGATAGAAGGAAGAGGAGGGAGCACAATGTTAGAAGTAAACTTGGGGTAAGGAGGAGTATAGGTGTAGGGGTAGTAGTTTCAGGGGGGATGAAAACATTGGCAGGACCATTTTATTGTTAGGTATTTTCAAATGGCTAATTTGAATTGCTTGATATGGTCAAGGGACTTTATTTCAAGGGGTAGTTGGTTCCAGGAAGTGGCTGGGTTGTAGTTATAGAGTAGACATCCTATTTTACTTTTGGGTTTATAAATCTGTAATAGTCCTTGATCTGAGCTACGAAGTGACCTAACTGGGGAGTATAGTAGAGAGGCTGGGGCATTATGAGGGCAGATACAGGATGTAGTTGATAATTTGATAAAGTAGTAGCATGTGAGGGAACTCAAGCCAATCCAGTTGCTTAAGTGATAAGCAGTGATGAGACTTGTAGGACTGGTTGGCTGCAAATCTGGCCGCCTTATTATAGGTAGATTCAAATCTTGAAATGAGTGTAGAGTTGAGGTTAGTGAATATGTGACAGGAGTATAGAAGTGTGGGAAGCAAAAAACAGTGGGAGAGAGTAATTATAGGTTCATAGGTTCATACTAGGCTATCTGCCTGAGGGCATTTATAAGCCTAGCCCATAGTTTTGTGGCTTACGCCACCCCTTTTTTTTGGAGAGGAGAATTATTTATTTAGCTGTGCTGCTGTGCTCTGGACACTGAGGACACCCCTGGGGTAACCCCTGAGGTCTATCCCATCATCCATTAATCAAGATTCCTTTTGAACAAGGCCAGTGCTCTGCCTCACATAAAAAACCGATTTTTTTCCACGGATTTGGGAGTCTCTTTTGGGTGATGAATCTATCCCTCCCATCCCCCCCTATTTGTTCTGGTTGTGTTAGTTAAGTATTTCTTATTATGGTAGAGGTGTCCAAGTTTCTGGTGTGTTCTTTTGAAACTGTTTATGACATGTAGATCAAACTTAAGTTGATCATCTATAGTGACTCCTAGCAATTTAGTGCTGGGTTCAGCTGTGATGATGGCGTTATTGCTAGATAAAATGTTAAATGTAGTCTTAAGATTGGCGTGGTTTTTGGGGAGAAAGAGTAAGAGCTTGGTTTTCTTTGGATTTAGACTTAATTTGTTGTCATTAAGCCAAGTCTCAATGGTGTTGAAGGCTGCTTGGGTAGCAGAGTGGAGGTCTGATGGGTTGTCTGCAATGGTGATGACAGTAGAGTCATCAGCATATTGCACAAGTGATGGCTGAGGACAAGAGGTATATAATAAGTTTGTGAAAATATTGAAGAGCAGGGGTCCAAGGATAGATCCCTGGGGGACACCCATTCACACAGTGAGGGGAGGAGATAGAGCAGAGAGCCATTTTACTGATTGCTGTTGGTTAGAGAGATATCTGGAGAACCAGGAAATTGTAGGAGGGGAGAAGTTTAGATAAGTCATTTTTTCTAGGAGGACAAAGTGGGAGACAGTGTCAAAAGCTTTAGAAAGGTCAAGGAACAGGCACGAGACAAGTTTATTACTGTCACGAGCAAGAGATACTGTGCTGTTGAAGGATATTAGTGCAGTTGTACTATGATTAGGATGGAAACCGTGTTTTGTGTGAGAAGGTTTTCTTGCTTGTGAATGCATTTCTCTAATATTTTAGAGACAGGAGATAATAAAGCGATTGGTATGAAGTTTGATATGTCTGATGAATTGCCACCTTTGTGAATGGGTAAAGTAAAGAATTGTTTCCATAAAGAGGGGACATACGATTCAAAAATAGAGCAGTTGATCAAAACTGACACAGAATAGGCCAGGGGTTCTGAGACAATCTTAAGGAAATAGGAGGGTAGATTGTCTGATGAGGGGGAGCAGGGTTTAAGTTTGGAGAGTAAGGATTTTATATCATTTGTTGATACAGCCTTAAGTGAGAAAGAATTAGAAGAGGTGGGAAGTGAAGATGAGTTAGTGGGGGTATTAACATTGTTACTGTGGGGGGAGTGAATTAATTAAGGTGGTGATGGAGTCAATAAAGTGGTTGTTAAATTTAATGGCAGTGTACTTGGACAAGGGTTAGGAGGGGAAGGGTTTCCTGGATGAAGGATATGACTGAGAGAATTCCAGAATTTTAGGGGGGTGTGATTTTAGGGTAGTGGGGGTGTGCATAGAAGTTTAGTTTGCCTTTATGGATGATTTATTTTGATTTTGTGCCTTAGTTCTTTATAGGTCTGAAGGAGAGAAGGTGTCTTGGTTTAGGTCCATGTTTTCCATATTCTATCCTGGTTTTTCATGAGTCTTCAGGTTGATTGAGTTAGCCATGGAGCTCTGTTGGATTTGATTCTAATAGTGAGAAGGAGAGCTAGGGAGTTAAGAATATTGAGGAAGGTGGTATTGAAAGAGTGGTAAGCTTCATCCAATGGGAGAGTGTTGAGGTGAGACCAGTTAGTTCTGGAAAGTAGGTTGATGAAATTAGAAAATTTGTGGGAGGTAATATACTTAAAGGGTTTGGCGAGATGGGGAATATGTCTGGTTACAGTAATAGCACAGTGGTCACTGAGTGCATTAGGAAGGGTCTGGGGATTATGGTAGTTTTGGGGGTGGGAGACAAAAATCCAGTCAAGAAGAGAGCTAGGGAGGTGAGATTTATTATTATAGGTGGGGGACTGTGATTAGCTGCTCAAATCCATGCAGAGTGATACAAGAATTAGTACTGGGAGTTTGTATAGCAAGCCAATCTATATTTACATCTCCCAGTATGATGGTTGCATTATGGATGGTGTGAGAGAGGTGGGATAGGATACTTTCAAGTATGGTAATATTTTCTCCAGGGGAGATATAGATAGCTACTACTGTTATAGTGGTGAATTTGTTAAGTTTGAAGTTGGTAAATAGAAGTTCTGTTGAGGAGAATGATAGTAAGGGAGAGCTGGAACTAATTAGCAAGAGATGGTTGGAGTAGAGTATGGCAACTCCTCCTCCTTTTTTGTTATGTCGCTCCAGTCTGAGGATGTTATAGCCAGGAGGGACAATTTGACTGTCAAGGTGTTGTGGTTTCAGCCAAGTTTCGGTTAGGGTGACTATGTCAGGTTTGTAGTAAGCTAACCAGGCATGGAATTCGTGAACTTTATTTGCTAAACTGCTGAGGTTAATAGAGCAGAAAGATACTTGCTTTCTTTGGGCATGGGAGGTTGGTTGGTTTGGTTACCGTTGGATTATAGTTCAGGGTAGACTGTGTGGGGCCAAGGTTAGGAAGAATGTCTCCTGATAGTAGTAGAGGTTTAAAGTAGAGTAATTGTTTGGGTAGTGCAAGTTTAAATTTATTTTTTATGGAGATTAAGGGAGGGGGGTGATAGTTTTATTTTTGGAATGGGAGTGGTAGGGGGAAGGATGGAAGGACATATTTGTAGATGTTGGGGGTTTGTGCTTAGGATGAAAGTGCAGTTAGAGGAGTGGAAATGTGGAGAAAGCAGTTGGGAGTGGTAGGAGGTGAGGTAGCAGAGGATACAGACTATAGGTAGTAGGAATATGGTTTGTATTTTAGAAGACATGATCATTTCTAAGAATAGTAAAGAGTGAGACAGGGAGTGGATAAGAATTAGTCAATTTAGGATATGATGTAAAATGGCCAAGTGGGTATGTGGAGGTGCAAAGCGCAAGAGGTGTGTATGTGAGGAAATTATGGGGAGGGGAATAGAGAGGAAGTAGGGAGGTGTTGTTTCAATGGTTAGGTATAAAGGAAATGATATGGGGGTGGGAGGAGATGAAGTGAGCCCGAGCGTAGCAAGGGTGAAAGGAGCGGGGCTACACCTACTGAGTAGGAACTTAGCAAAAACAGCCAGCCCTGTATTAGAAAGTCAGGATAACTGCTAATACTAATTTAGAAAAAATAAATGCCTAGATACACTTTTGCAATTTAGAGAGTTTGTTAGTCAGTATTTGTAAGGGGGGGGTGGTAGAAAGAATGATAGAAAACTGAGGGGATACATGGATGGGTAATGGTTATCAGGTTATTGCAGTATTGTGCTCACCCAGAGCTAAAATACCTAGTTTCCAATAAGGACAAGGATAGAATAAGTTTGCAATAACAAGGTTTTCAAAATACCAATTCTAAATATTCTGAGGGAGGAATTATCATACCTTGTTTCTGACTCCTGAGTTTGCTTAGCAGCTCCAGACTTGGTTCAGGTGGCAATACTTTAAATTGAGCCTTGCTTTAGCAGGGTTAATTTACTTATTAGAAGCTGAGGAGAGAAGACTAGGGGAAAGAAGAGAAATAAAACAATCACAGAGCATTCAGGTGAAAGGAGTTAGGTATATGGACAGTTGTCCATGAGCCAAGAGATTTAAAACACAATTTAAAAAAACTGTCGGCAGCACTTGCAAACACATTCATTTAAAATATTACAGGCAATAGGCTTAGTTTAACTATGCGCAGTTACACCATATATTCAAAAAGACCAGCTCATTTTCATGCAACAGAAGTGAGGAACACACAAACCCATAATGATTTTCGCCCAATACAGGCAGATTAACAGTATCCAGTAAAACAGGATGATACTAACAATGCCCAAAGAAGGTGCTTATCCTTGCACTACAAATATTAAGTAACCAGTTTCTATGCACCGTAAAACTTACATTAAGACTGTAATAGGTCAGAGTACAAGCAAAATGGTAGGCTATTACATGTAAAGGTGCTCCCAAGACTCTGCACTGTTTACTTTACTTAAATGCTCTAGATATATCCCAACATGGGGCTATAAGCAATTGTTAAATAGGAGACAGGACAAACATTAGTAGAACAGCCTTGCACTTAAATAGTACTAGCCTCCCTTTTAATGCAATGTCTAACAAATGAGGCAAGAGCACTTCAGTTTACACAAAGAACATAAAGAAAGTTAACAAGCTTTAGGTAATCTTTAGGTAAAATACTTGAAATGATTGTAACTGTTTGAGCACACTACCAAGTGAACACTGTCATCGACCAGAGAGTGGAAAGGTATAAGGGATTAAAAATGGCACCCAAGAGCTTTAGGGACTAATAATGTTTAGGGCCGATTGTGATAGGTGCAGTGGAGGGGGAGGGCTAAACCTACTGAGTAGGAACTTAGCAAAAAACAATCAGCCAGCCCTGTGTTAGAAAGTCAGGATAACTGTTAACACTAATACAGAAAAAATAAATGCCTAGATACATTTTTGCAATTTAGAGATGTGGTGTGACAAGGTGTGATTTGAATAGTAGACTAACCGAATGGGTGGGTAAAAGCTCAGATGATATCCGAATATGCATTGATCCATGAGATTTAAACAAGGCACTCAGAAGACCTCATCATCAAATGTGTACAGTCGAAGAAGTTGCTTTTCTTATGCCAAATATCACTTTTTTTCAGTCTTAGATGCAGAGTTCATTTTGGCAAATTTTACTTGATAAAAAATCCTCATTGCTAAGTACTTACAGTACTCCGTTTGGAAGGTACAGATTTCTGAGAATGCCATTTGTTATAACTTCTGCAAGTAAAGTCTTTCAACGTGCAATGGAGAAAAATTTTTCTGGGTATCCTTGTGCTATTATAGTTGATGACATACTGGTAGAAGGTAATGGTGAAGCAGAGCATGACAGAAACCCCAGAAAATTTCTGGAAAGGGCACGTCAAGTCAGTCTTAAACTGAATCCACAGAAATGCAAATTCTGACTACAAGAAGTCACTTATGTTGGTCATTTATTTACCACGTCAGGTTTATGACTAGACACTTCTAAGCAAACAGCCATTCTTGAGATGCCAGCTGCAGACAATTTTCAAGCCCTGCAACATTTTCTTGGCATGATTAACTACCTAGGCAAGTTCATTCCAGACTTGAGTCAAATATCCGCTCCATTCAGAGAGCTAACACATAAAGATGTGTCCTGGTTATGGTTAGAGCAACACAAGAGAGCATTTGATGTCCTGAAACAGAGAATTGCCAGTCCACCAACTTTCAGATACTATGACATCCACAAGCCAGTTACTCTTTCATGTGATGCTTCGAAATTTGGTCTTGGTGCAGTCATTCTACAAGAGGCTTATGCATCCAAAACTCTCACCCAAGCTGAAATGCAGTGTGCTCAGATAGAGAAAGAGCTTTTGGCAATTGTGTTTGTGTGTTATAAGTTCCATGATTATGTTTATGGCAGACCTATCCAGATCGAAACCAACCACCAACCTCTAGTCACTATTTTCAGAAAGCCTATGCATACACCTCCAGCCAGACTGCAATGCATTTTGTTGAGATTGCAAAAGAATCATTTCAATTTTATCTACAAGAAAGGCAAACTTCTTTATTTTTCTCATACCTTACCCAGATCACACATATCAACCTCTGAACAGCAGAAGAATAACAGTCTTGATTTTGAAGTCATGGAGGTGAGAAGTTTTCTTCCACATGTCTTGAAGAGCTTACAGATCATACAGCCACAGATTCAGTTTTACAGGAGCTCAACCACTTCCTCAAAGTAGGATGGCTGTCAAAGCAATCTAGTTTAACTTCAGAAGTGCAACTTATTTTCCATACAGAGATGAGATTTTGTCAGACAATGGTATTGTCATGAAAGGTCATAAAGTTATTGTTCCAAAGTTTTTGCAACCAGAGTACATTACTATCTTACATCAAGGTCACCCAGGAGCAGACTCTACCAAAAGAAGGGCGAGAGGACTAGTATTTTGGCTTCTAAGATATAGAGAGAGTACTTTCATCTTGTTCTGCGTCTAATAGTACAAAACCACATCAACAGAAAAAAACATTTCAGCTGAACCAGATTCCTGAACTACCTTGGTCAACAGGAGCCACCGACATTTTCAAGTGGAATGGTCAACATTATCTGGTGTTAGTAGACTCTTATTCTAATGGTTCAAGATTGATGTACTTCCCAATCTAGCATGCAATACTGTCATTACTACGATGAAGCATCATTTTCTAATCCATGGTAGCCAACACAAAGTTATTTCTGACAATGGCGCACAGTTTGCCAAAGTGTGGGAATTTGTTCATGTCACGAGTAGCCCAAAGTATCCACAGTCAATTTGTTTGTCAGAACGTGCAGTTCAAAGTGCAAAGCAGTTAGTAGAGAAGTCAAAACAAGACAATAGTGATGTTTTCCTCATAATAAACATCTTGGTTCACCTGCTCAGAGACTTCTGTCAAGCCAAACCAGAACCACATTATCAATCAGTAGTCAATTGTTGGTTCCATGTGTCAAGAACAACAAGTCAGTGAAAACCAATCTGTTGAACAGGCATTTAATCCAGAAGTCCTATTATGATAAGACCAGCAAACTGCTCAATCCATTATGAGAAGAAGTAGTAAGGATGCAAACATCCAAAGGTTATGATCAGATTGGAGTCGTAAAGAATATTTGCCCAGAGCCAAGATCATATATTCTGAAATCACAAGGAGTTGACTTTAGGCAGAATTGGAAGCATTTGATACCAGTGTCTGAGCCTATACCACAGCACATAGCCTGTGAGAAAGACTCTTTATATCAGAATGAGTTGCTCATTGCTCCAGTTCCTGAAGAAGTTCCAGAGAATATTCCCATTCCTGTGATGAATCCCGAAGTTCCTGATATGAGTTGTTCACCGAAGACTGTCCCTGTTGCTAAATCCAGTCCTGATTGTTATGTTATCAGATCCCGTCGCATTTCCAGACCATGTTCTAGATACACAGCAAATTGGACATGAACATTGTGCTTGTTTCTAAATGTCTATATTGATGCATGTCTAACTGTAATGTCATTTTGATTAAGGGCAATCTTCTTAAGAGGAAGGATGAAGATCAATGTGTGCATGTCTCTTTAAGAAGCTATTCAAGGGCTTGCACAAGTGTATAAATACTGAGCACGTGCAAGTCTGACTGCCATCTTGTTATAAGTTGTTGAGATGTAAGCATGTATGTATGTAAGGTCTGTCTGTTAATAAGTTCATTTATATTTAATGACGCTGCTATCCATCCTGATGTGTTTCTATGTAATAAAGCATCTTAAATGAACTACCCTGCCTGCTTCATCTTCTGTGTATAGAGGGACAAGCAACAGTAAGAATGGGAACAACATAAAGGAGAGTGGGGGAGGAGATAAGTAGTGGCAAGTGTAGCTTTAGTTACATTGATGAGAAAGTTTTTGGCTCTGTAAAACATCTCTAGTTTTTGATAAGTTTTTCTTATGTAATTTAGTATATGCATGTCTAATGTAAGACTATGAAGAGAATGAAGAATGGAAAGGCTGTTGGCCCAGACGACATACCTGTGCAAGCATGGAGGTGTTTAGGTGAAATGGCAGTTGAGTTTTTAACTAGATTGTTTAATGAAATCTTGGAAAGTGAGAGGATGCCTGAGGAATGGAGAAAAAGTGTTTTGGTACCGATTTTTAAGAATAAGGGTGATGTGCAGAGCTGTAGTAACTACAGAGGGATTAAATTGATCAGTCACAGCATGAAGTTATGGGAAAGAGTAGTGGAAGCAAGGTTAAGAAGGGATGTGATGATTAGTGATCAGCAGTATGGTTTCATGTCAGGAAAGAGCACTACAGATGCAATCTTTGCTCTGAGAGTGTTGATGGAGAAGTACAGAGAATGTCAGAAGGAGTTGCATTGTGTTTTTGTAGACTTAGAGATGCATATGACAGGGTGCCTAGAGAGGAGTTGTGGTATTGTATGAGGAAGTCAGGAGTGTCAGAAAAGTATGTAAAAGTGGTACAGGATATGTACAAGGGTAGTGTGACAGCGGTGAGGTCTGCTGTGGGAGTGATGGATGCGTTTAAGGTGGAGGTGGGGTTACATCAAGGATCAGCTCTGAGCCCTTTCTTATTTGCAATGGTGATGGACAGGTTAACAGACGAGATCAGACAGGAGCCCCCGTGGACTATGATGTTTGCAGATGACATTGTGATCTGTAGTGAAAGTAGGGAACAGGTGGAGGAGACCCTAGAGAGATGGAGATATGCTCTAGAGAGAAGAGGAATGAAGGTCAGCAGGACTAAGACAGAATATATGTGTGTGAATGAGAGGGAGGATAGAGGAATGGTGAGGATGCAAGGAGTAGAGGTGGCGAAGGTGGATGAGTTTAAATACTTGGGGTCAATAGTTCAGAGTAACAGTGATTGTGGAAGAGAGGTGAAGAAGAGAGTTCAGGCAGGATGGAGTGGGTGGAGAAGAGTGTCAGGAGTGATTTGTGACAGACGAGTACCTGTAATAGTGAAAGGGAAGGTCTACAAGAGAGTAGTGAGACCAGCTATGTTATATGGGTTGGAGACAGTGGCATTGACAAAAAGGCAGGAGTTTGAGCTGGATGTGGCAGAATTAAAGATGTTAAGATTTGCACTGGGTGTGACGAGGGTGGACAGGATTAGGAATAAGTATATTAGAGGGTCAGCCCAGGTTGGAAGGTTTGGAGACAAAGCCAGAGAGGCACGATTACGTTGGTTTGGACATGTGCTGAGAAGGGATGCTGGGTATATTGGGAAAAAGATGCTAAGGATGAAGCTACCAGGTAACAGGAAAAGAGGAAGGCCTATGATAAGGTTTATGGATGTGGTGAGAGAAGACATGCAGGTAGTTGGTGTGACAGAGCAAGATGCAGAGGACAGGAAGAAATGGAAACAGGTGATCTGCTGTGGCGACCCCTAACTGGAACAGCCGAAAGAAGATGATGATGTCTAATGTAAGACTATCATCCACTATCACCCCTAATAATTTGCTATAAGTAGTGATTTCAATGGTTGTATTATCAAAAGAGAAAAGTTTAAATTTTATTTTTTCATGAGAGAGGTATTTGGGGAAAAAGTAGTAGCTTGGCCTTTTTTGGGTTCAGAATGAGTTGTGACTTATGAAGCCATATTGCAGTGGCTGTTAAAGCTTCCTGGGTAATTCTTTTGAGGTGTACCATGTTGTCAGACATGCAAATGACAGTGGAATAATCTGCATATTGTGTTATGGTGGCCTGTTGTGTGGATGAGTACAACAAACTGGTGACACAGAGGTGCCTGCAAGGTTTGGGGACCATGACTTGTGTGGTAGACAGCTAAGCCCCTATAGTACAAATTGTGGCACACAGGTGGAGTTGAGGAGACTTCCAGCTTCAGGAAAACATGATGGTTATGATTTTGACCAAACAAAAAGCTAATCTGAAAACCAAATACAAATTAATAGCAATGAAGCATGATCATCCATGCTAATCAATGTCACAAGAATGCAGTCTTACACCACTCACTGATTATACCTCCAGACTCCAACCATCTTCTGCCAATTAACAAGGGTTCCATTGTTCCTTTCCATCTGGGGCTGCCAGGAGGATACATTCCTTCTTCAGTGACAGATAACCAAGGAGAATTAACTGCTATCAAGTGATCAACACAGGATGAACTAAGCTCTGCATCACATGACGGGTTTAATCCAGCCAAGGTTTTTCTCTGTTTCTACCATATGACTTTTTCAAACTGTGGACTGGACAAACTTGGTAACTAGGGTTGCTCTTTAGAATGTCAAAAATTCAAGTGGGTTTAGTTATTTTTGTTTGTTTTTGTACTTTTTCACTTTTACTCCTGTTTTGAGTCTTTTCTGAATTGATTCTACCTCAACATTTACTCATTTTGTTTCTTTTGTTACTGCATATCATTGTGTTTTTCTGACAGAGCTAATATACTAGGGCTAGTGCATTTATCTACTGACCCACATACAATGACAAGCTTTGTACCTACAATCAGTGACTTGTAATGAGTAAGTTTTCCTACCATCTATGATAGGTTCCTCCCAGCTGTGGTCTGTGTTTGGCTCCAAATCTCTGGTCATTTCAGTGAAATCACTACCACAACCATGGAGAAGGACCAATAGTTAACACCTCACTTTATCCCTAGGAAGGGAGCAGCAGCTGCTTACAAAACCATTACCTCATTAGGGAACAGTACTGGTTTACAAAACCACTGTCTCATGATGATTTTCAGAACTATCCAGGCCTAAATCAAGCTGAACACCACTACTAAATGCTTTGTCAACATTATTTGATCTTCTCAAAACTTAAAACATTTTTTTACAACAAGGATCTGATGAAGCTCATCTAGCATGGGAGTCAAAGTATTTCAACTTTCAAGTCTAATAAACCACTACTGCATTGCTAAGTAAGGTCTGACACAGCTTAAATTTCTTCAAGCCCCGTAAAAGCATGCACTACTATTGTCACAGTCCTAATCAACTGATGTTTTCGAGTGTTGGTACATTTTTGTTTTTTATCAACTGGATGTCCCATAAAAGCAGGCTCTAATGAAGCAACAAAGACTTAAACTCAGTGTGGTACACAAATAATCTGAATCCACACAATCGACACTCGCTCGATAAAGGCCAGCACTCCAGAAGCTAAAAACAGTGAATAAGATATAAAATAATAATAAAAGTAATAAAAATTTAATTTTAAAAATAACTTTTAAAGATGCAATTATATACGTACAACAGATTTTGTAATGACAGCAGTATAGAAAATACAAAAACTGTAAAAAGCTAGTCCTTTTTAGTCTGAAATTGTAAAAATGTACCAAGTAGCAAATACCAAGATACCAAGTAT
The DNA here is from genome assembly GCF_019279795.1 of Protopterus annectens. Classification (NCBI taxonomy): domain Eukaryota; kingdom Metazoa; phylum Chordata; order Ceratodontiformes; family Protopteridae; genus Protopterus; species Protopterus annectens. The sequence continues at coordinate 1,214,358,770 of NC_056745.1, read as the reverse complement.
GGCTCAAAAATACAGTTACTTTTTTTTTTTTTTGTATTCACCAAAAAACCAAGTAAAAAGTTAGACGCAGACATATTTAAAACAAAGGAGCTAGGAAGACAGTTGTGGTGAGGAAAGGCCCACCAAATTGAACAGATTGTGAAAAACATATGCAAATTAGGAATGAGGAAGCACAACCAATAAGGGAAGTTACAATTCCAGACAATTATGAAAACTATACCCAAATTAGCAGCAAGGAAACAAAACAAATTGGGAGGTGTCTGTGATGAGATGAGGTATTGCCAGCTATGTCAGGAGAAGTAGGATAATGGATGTGTAACATATGCCAGCATAGTTATGTGGAGTTTTGTAAAGAATTATATGTCATTTGTATATCAAACTGATTTGTACAGGTTCTTGGGTTGAAAATGTATTTGAAAAGTTGCTTGTGTTAAAAATGTACCAACAGTGCTGGACAGAAAAGAAATACACCTGTATGTCAGACTATATTGTAACAGTTTAAATGAATATATTGTAACCGATGATACTGAAAGAAAAGAGGGTAATCTCAGTCCAGCTAACTTGGAAAAATAGTCTGAAATTAAACTGCCTGGTTTAGGCCATAAAGATAGTATCTTACAATTCTGATTGCAGCCAAAGACAAAATGTCTGTGAAAATCAGCACTAGGAATCCTACCGTATTGTCCTTAGGAGTAAACTAATTGCTACCCTGGAAGGATAGAAGATTTTTAAATTGTTTTATAGCTTCTAGATGCTATAACACATCTTAACAAAGCTCTATGTGTGTGTGTATGATAACACATATGTGCAAGTTTCTGGCTCGGTTTCTAGTAAAGGAGGTAGTGGGGGAACCAGAAGTCAAGTGACAAGATGCATGTGATGTCATTCTGTAATCCAGCACTGAAATCATATTTTAATACTAGATGAGACAGAAGTCTCAGGGCAGTCTGTTTTTGAAACCTGACAAAGAAAGATCACTCACCCACTTCATCTTGCCTTGCTTTAGAAAATAACCAGGGAATAGTAATTCATTAGATGAGTCGGGAAAATATAGTAAGATTAGTTAAGCACTGTTTTTTGCATCTGTGTGAATCTATCCATCTGTGTTGTTTTTAATATTTCCTATGACTGAAAGTTTGGTGTTTACTGTAAATAGATATTTAATATTTGCTGTTCTTATATTGTTTATTATTAAATATATTTAAACTTTACATTGTGGCTGATCATTTAGAGAATATTTTAACCTTTGTGAGTATTTATATTTATTTGGCAACATCGTGATCACTCCTGAAAGCCTTGCTGCATTGGTGAAACAATACCATTTGATAAGTATTCATTTTACTCTGTATGATTGGGTACCCTTGTAACAGCCTTAGAATAGCTAGCTTTGGAGTGTTCTGGTGGCTGTATTTACCTTATAGTCTGGGCAGAAGGAGCATAGCTGGTAAATCTGTGCCAGCCTTTTCCAGGTGTGTGTGTGTGCGCGTGTGCATGCGTGCGTGTGTGTGTGTGTGTGTGTGTGTGTGTGTGTGTGTGTGTGTGTGTGTGTGTGTGTGTGTGCAAAAACCAAATCAAAAAGTGTGTGTGTGTCAGCTACTTGGAGCACTGGACACAGAGCACTGGTTTCACAGACAGGCTGCTGGAATACTTGGCTTGGAATACTTGCTAAGGACTCAACTGTACAGCTGTGGTCAGTGTGGAGTATTATTTGGGGACTGGTGACAGAGAGGGAAACCCAGCCCCAGGACAGAAGTGTGGTCTCTGTGTGCTCTTAAGGGAAATTGTGCTTGCTGCAGAGAGCTGCTTCTGGAAATACTGTGTGTAACCATTTTGTTCCAAGTGAATTTCCATCACCGGTTTCCATGGTGAGGATTGAGACTCCTTGATCACTGGTCTAGAGAAGGAATGTCACAACTTCAATTACAGTCACTTATAAAAGGTTAATATCAAAACCAATCACAATTGCTCCTCCCATGCCACTTTGTCGAAACTAAAATAAAAAGGTAATTCCATATCCAATATTACTATAATTTTTTAGTGATCTGATAAAGTCTGTAATGCAAAACTGTTTATCCGAATTAAGTTTCTTTAAATGAATACTAGCTTGAGGTTGACTTATTTTCGAAGATTTGAAGTGATCTAATATGAAAACTTTGGAACTTCCTGAGAGATGTTAGGGTTGGACCACAACCTGCTCTCAAGCTACTCTATTTAGCATTTATGATCGTTACATGAATGACATGGTGGCTGATGAGTCACATAAGTGATAGACATTGACTTTCATTACCTCATGCTTGTCTTGTGTACAAGCCATAGACTTGTATTTTGCACAGCACTGGGCAGTTGTCAATTCAGTGCAAATTCATTATTAATTTATACTAAATATTCTGCATTGAACAGAACCCCTTTTAAAAAATAAACATTACCAAAGTTTGTAAACTGCCTCACTATAATACTAATTTAGGCCTTTAGTTGATAAATAAATGCAAGGCAATATCTTAAACACTGTCTTGTGACTCCTTAGTAACGTTTTATAGATTTAAACTTGAAAGCCTAGACATGCACTCCACTTTGACTATTGTGTGAAAATGTAAACTGTGTTAAAGGTGCAGAACTTGCCAATACAGAAAAGTTTCTCCTGGCATACTAAAATACTGACAGAAATTTCCACTTTCATGAATCAAATGATATGTATCATTCTTAGTTCTAATGTCATATTTACTGCATTACCTAACCTAAGCTGAAATCATGCATGCATTCTTTATATAAACCAAATATAATGAGAGTTTCATAGATTCATACTGTAAAGCTTGTGAGAACCTGCATTTGGCACTCAAAGATATATATATATATATATATATATATATATATATATATATATATATATATATATATATATTTTTTTTTATATATATATATATATATATATATATATAGATATATATATATATATATATATATATATACTTTGTCCTGGAATTCTTACATTTTCCAAAAAGAGACATTCAGAAATAATTATCTGGATTACAATAGTTCACATCCATACTTAATGAAAACGAACATTGTTAAAGGACGGTTTATTCGTTTATCCAGACTAGTTAGCGAGGATGCTTTGTTTGAACAGGAATCGCACAAACTTATGTCAGTTTTTAAGGACAGACACTATCCTGACTATTTACTAAAGAACATTTTTTCAGAGGTTTTCCAAGCAAGATTGATACGGTTTTCCCCTATTCTTTCCCAGGGCTTTATTTCTAATTCTAATTCTAGTGGAGAGCATTCTCAGACACTACTTTCAGCAACACCAAGTCAACTAAAGAGTATAGACCAGACCTCTTATAGAACCAACAGTTCAGCAGCTCAGAACAAAATCCATACTTTGAACCAGTCTACGTTGAACACTTTTTTTCATTACCAGTTAACTTCATTGATCAGAACCAAACACAGCTAACCTCTAGCCAATCAACAGCATCTACTAAACAAGCCCAAAACATTAGATGTGAAGTTGTTCTATCTATTTTTCATTCTTACAGATGGGTTCGGAGACGATCCTCGGCTCCGACTCAGCCAAATGCAAAAGCTTGAGGTCTTCAACCAGCTCATTACCTACTCCCTATCCCATGATACACTAATGCTTCCCCCAGATCTTGTTTGTCGCTGCAACAGATCAGGCATTTCACCAGCTCTGGCCAGTGAAATATAAGTATTTTGATAATTATTACTTCTTATTGAAAAAGTTTTCTTTATATAGCAGTTGCCTAGTTTAGTTTAGTTAGTTAGGAGAGTTATCCATAGTGCTTGTTCACTTTTTTGTAAGTAAACTTCTTCTCTCCTTTGTGGCCGTTTTTTTAATTAGGCCTAATTTAACTCCCTTTCCCTAGTGTGCTAATTTTTGTTATTACACTGTTTTGATAGCCTGAAGATAGAAGGCTTATCCTTTTCTTTCTTAAGCCCGTGTTTATTTAGGGCTGTTTTGCTAAGTGTTATAGCCTGTTTAAATTAGAAGGCTTTATTCTTTAATTTCAAATATTTGTTAGAGTGTGTATTGTTATAGCCAGTGACCTTAGGATAATTGTTTTCTTAAGCCCATGTTTTTTTAGGGTATCTGACACACACACACACACACACACACACACACACACACATATATATATATATATATATATATATATATATATATATGGGTCCCCTTCACATGGTTGACAGTTCATTTGATCGACATTTATTTGGTCGACAATTCATATGGTCGACAGGCAGATTTGCCCCCCTCCCCAATGTTGTGTGACCCTGGAGTTGATATATATAGTTAGGGGGGGTGTGGGGGGCTTCGCCCCCTACATAAAACTGCTTGTCGATCAAATGAATTGTCGACCAAATAAATGTCGGTCAAATGAACTGTCGACCATGTGAAGTAGACCCATATATATATATATATATATATATATATATATATATATATATATTTATGGATCTAGGACATTTGCTCGAATGAGCAAATGTCCGAATCCATAATAACCGAACACACTTTAACGAAAGAACTTTTATGGAAAAAGCGCTTTTGTTAAAACGTGTTACAAAAAAAATATAAATAAAACACTACATTTACATTTTAGCAGGGGGGCTTCACCCACCTGTGCTCCCCACACCCCCCTACTTTAATATTCTCCTTCTGAGACTGCACTACTTTAGGGAAAAGGGAAATTTCCCTTACCCACACCGTAGTACAGCCTCAGCAACAGGCATACTTACGTGAAAGGGCTTCTTCGGTGAAAAGCACTTTCGCGTAAGTATGCCCGGCCGTTTGGGTTTCAGTTGTTTGCTCATTCGAGCAAACATCTGGAACACAAAAATATATACAGGTTCATAGGTTCATAGGTTAATACTAGGCTTTCTGCCCTAGGGCATTTACAAGCCTAGCCAGAATGTGTTTGGCTTTTGCCACCCTTCTTAGATTAGTTGACTGTGCCTCTGTATAGTAGGTCACAGAAGATAGCCCATTTAAGGTTAGTTTACCATGCCTCTGTCTAGCAGTGACACAGAGGAGATCCCAGGGGTAAATTTATGATCTCCCATCCAAACATCAAGATTCTTCTTGAAGAGGGTCATTGAGGGGCTCTGTCTGACATGGATTGGGATTTTGTTCCAGAGTGAGGGGAGCCTCTGGGATTTGAATATGTCCCTCCAGCATGTTCTATTTATTTCTGTGCTGAGGTTTAAGTCACTGGAGCGTGTAGTTCTAATGGATTTGGATTTCTTGAGGTGGAGCATGTCCATTAATTCTGGGTTGGACATGGCTTTATAAGTCAGGCACAGATCGCCTCTGGGTAGGTGGTAAGCAACTGAGCAGAGCTGGAGTTTTTTAGCCTAACTGTGTAGGGCATCTGTTTGAGTCCCTTGATTCCCTTGGTGAGGTACTTTTGGGGTCTTTCTAGTTGTAGCAGGTGTCAGGTAAGGTACATCCCAAATGGGGCATTGTATCCAATTATGGGCCTGATGAGTGATGAGTAGAGGGGCACAATGACCTCTCTTGATCTAGATGTGAACCCCTTCATGATAAGATGGGCTATATAGAATGTCTTTCTAACCACTTTGGCAATGTGATTGTCAAAGGAGAGATTGCAATCTACTTGGGTCCCCAAATCCCTAATTACTTCTTCCGTACTTAATGGATTACCACCTATGTGGTAATTTGTGGGCACTTTGTTTTTCCCAAAGGGGATGACTATGCACTTTTTGGCATTTAGCTTTAGGCCATGGCTCTGGCACCAGTTATCCGTCTCTGTGAGACCTTTTTGGAGGATGCTTGTGTCAGCCGGTGAGTCGATTATGGCCCCAGTTTATACTCATCTTCAAACTTTGTCAGCCATAGTCCTCCTGTGTTAGCCTGTACCTCAGAGAAATATATACCAAACAAGAGAGGTCCCAGGACTGAGCCTTGTGGGACGCCACTTGTAACTGGTTTAGAGTCTGACATGGTACCTGCAATTCTGACCATGTGGGTTCTATCCCTAAGCCAGTTTGCAACCCATCTTATGACATAGGGGTTGATATTTAAGCTGGTGAGCTTATTTATGATTCCCGAGTGGGGTATTGTGTCGAAGGCTTTTGCAAGGTTAAGGTAGGCTGGGTGGACTAACTTCCCTTCGTCTATGGCCATGGTGACTGTTTCAAAGAAATTGACCAGGTTCAAGAGGCAAGATCTGCCTTTAACAAAGCCGAATTGGGTAAGATCCAGTGTTTGGAGGTTCCCAATGTCTTTGTTTATGAGTTCCATGATGATACGCTCCATAGCTTTGCAGACCAGGCTAGTTAGGCTTATAAGGCGATAGTTTCCGGGGTCCGTTGTGGCACCACCTTTATGGAGTGGGACCACTGTTGCTGTATGCCACTCTTTGGGTACATATCCTGTTGTAAGGCTGAGACTGAACAGTGATTTTAAGTGAGGGTTCAGTTCTTCTTGGAGCTCATGTAAAACGCAGCCCGGGACACCGTCCGGTCCCATTGATGCTGTGTTTTTTGCTTTGGAGAGGGCAGCTCTCACCTGTGCATCTGTGATGTCAGGGAGGCTACACTCTGTTGGGATAGTCATTTGCTCATTTGGGGGGGAGGGGGGAGACGTTTGCACTGAACCTGTCTGCCAGGATGTTGGCAATGTCTGTGGGTTCAGTGTATTTTTTGTCATTTTGCACTAACTCAGAGCATATCTGGGAGTTTCCACCCAGGTTTCTGACATAACTAAAGAAAGCCTTGTGATTATCTTTAGCATCTTGTGCAATTTTTTCTTTCGAAGTTAGCCTTAGATGATTTTATAAGGGATCGTAGTTTCTTGCTAGTACTGATCAGAGTTGCCTTCCCTTTCAGGGATTTTGCTCTATCATGTAGCAGCTTCCTCCTTCTGTTGTACAGCTTATTTATGGCTGGGGTCCACCAGACAGGTCTCCTGCCTTTGGAGGAGTGTGTCTTGGTTTTATTTGTTTTATTTTTATTGTATTTATTTTACATTTGTTGACCGGGCTAGTCTAACTGGATATATGTCCATTTTCAGTAGAGGCCCGGGGAGAAAAGCTCCAATGGAATATTACATTGTTTATACAGAATAGACCATACAAGATTAGAATTTAAAAAACAAAGTTAGACAATATATGCAATGTACAACTATGATAGTAGTAAACAAGGGGAAAAAAGTCCTAATGTCTTTACACAAAGAAATAATAATAAAAAAATATATATATATATATTTTTTTTTTTTTTTTTTTACCGTGGTAGTACTGTGTATATGAGATAACATTTCACTACATAGATATTAAGAAAAGGAAAGTTATGAGGGTGTAGGGTAAGAAAAAGAGACAGAGTAAGAGGGAAAGTTAATCTATTAAAGTTAGCCTATTTGGGATAGCATGATCCATGCATTCCTGTAGGTATCCATAGAATGTGTTTGTAAAGGATTCTGCGGTTTGGACCCTATTTTCCACTGGCTCTGGGGCTCTGAAGGATTCCACCTTGGTTTTGAGAAGTGGGAAGTTTGCTTTTGAGAAGTTTTTGACCGTGGTTTCCTTTGCTGGGGGTGGGAACGGGATATGGATGTCCATAGTGATTAATTTGTGGTCAGATCTTACCAATGAGGGTTATACCTCTGGTATGGAACATAGAGTCCCCATGTTGGTGATGATCAGGTCCAATATGTTTTCCCCTCTTGTGGGAGTGGTGACCAGTTGTTCCATAGCATTTGAGTTTATAAATTCTAGGAACCATTGGGCTAGGGTGTTGGGGCTTGAGTAGTGCTCCCAGTCTATGTTTGGGTAGTTAAAGTCACCCAATATAATGGTGTTTGGAGAGACCTTCATATTCTCCAGTGTCTTCAGGAAAGCCGAGTGGGGTTCCTGAGTTTGGGAGGGTTGTCTGTAGCAGGCTACAAACTGGAAGGCAGTTTTGCCCACTGTTAGTTGCACATGGATGGTCTCAGATGCTTCGTGCAGTGACACTAGCCTGGAGGTATGGGTATCTTTGATGAATATGGATACTCCCCCTCCTCTTGTGGTTTGGTCCGAGTTTTGGGGCCGAAAAGCATTGTATGAGGTATAACCTGGTAGTGTTGGGGTGCTCTCGGGAGCCTTGAACCAGGTTTCTGTTACTGCACAGATATCGATATTCTCCATACTGAGGAGAGACTTGAGTGCATGCATCTTGAGGTTTAGACTTCTGGCATTGAGCAGCATTACCCTTAGTTTCTTTTTCCTTGTGTTGTCTAAGGAGGTGGGTTTGTCTTTTGAGCCTTGCCTAAAAAAGGCACTATGGGGTGGCAAGAGCCTTAGCCAGTATTCGAAAACCCAGGGGTGACAGGTGCAAGCCGTCCCTAGCAAATCAACGTGGCTTGTCAAGCATGTTATCCCAGGCTGACAGACACTGGATCCCCTTTGAGTGACACCAATTGTTGAATTTGATCATTTTGTCTTTATACTGTGGTATCATTCTTGGTGAGGGTAAGATGCTACTCAAGGTCAGGGTCATACCGGCCTGGGCCACATGATCAGAGAGCTCCTCTATGTCTCTTTTCATGTAATGCAGGGAGGTACATCTCAGGTCATTCACACCAGCATGGACAATGACGGAGTCATATTTGTACTTGCTTTGGAGTGACCTGAGTGCTTGTGTTATGTGGCGGATCCTGGCACCTGACAGGCAGCTTACAGTGACCTTCTCCTTGTTCAGCCTGGTGAGAGGGACATCAGTGTGTCTGACAATAGAGTCAACTATTACAAGTGTATTAGGTGTGTTGTTTAGCCTTAAGGGCTGTGACTGTGTGGCACATTGACTTTGTGAACTATGTGATACGTGGGTATTGTTGTTGTGGGGTAGCAGTTGCTTGGATGTCTGCTTTGGAGGTCTCTGTTGCTTGGGCAGATTTTTATTTAGAGCCTCCGAGTATGTTTTTGTGTGTTTATGTGTTTGGTTTGCTGTTGCGACAGGTCTATGTGAAACTGGATTTGTGGTGTGTGTGATTACCTTCTCCTCCAGACTGACCATGCCAGTACTATGTTGAGAGAGCTCAGCCTCCAGTTTGGCTATATAGTTGCATGTCTTACATATATTTGAGCTTGTTGGGAAGAGGAGAGGGTGGTCTGTGTACATAAGGCAGTTGTAACAGTGCCTCAAGATTCCCATATTCACCAGCTGGACTGGAGAGTAAACCTGAAACTGACTTTTGGACATGCCAGAATAGTATAAGGAATTACTTTTTGACTTGATCAAAAAGGACCAATAGGGAGCCAAGTACTTAAAGGGAGTATAAGAGGGTGTAGTGTTTTAGTTTATTAGTGCTTACTTATAAGGCACTTATCCTAGCTACTGCTGGGTTTTAGAAGGAAAATAGAGTGCTTACTTTGAGATTTGGAACAGTTCTAAGGGAAAAAGTGAAGAGCAGACTTTGTGGAGCCGGGAATATTTAAACCTGATTAAGCGGCGCTGCCCGATGCTGCGCTATGCGCAAAAACGCGCAAAAGAGGGTTTTAAGAGAGGGGGATCAAGGAGTTTGGAATTGAACCAAAATGGCCAATAAAACTACAGTTTCTAGGCAGTAACCACTCCCACAGGGGCAGGCAGGATGTTCAGTGTTTACCACTGCCACTGATGAACACGAAGACTTCCCTTTAGCCCAAGCAAGCAATGGCCTCCAAGAAACTTACAAACAGCTCAGAACAGCAAAACTGTAACTGAACTTTTTTTAAATTTCAGAAAGTGGGAAAAAAGCAAGATTTTTTTTTTTTTTTGTTTTGTTTAAAGATAGCAGAGATACACAAGTAGCAACAAGTTAGAACAGTGCAATAAATGACCCCACACTTGAGTGCTAGGCTAGAGACAGGTAAAATGCAAGTTTTAAGAAAAAAACGATTTTAAAATAAGTGCAACACAGGAAATGCAGTAAACAGGCTCTAGATGTGTTCTAAATACAGTTCCTAATACAGATATCAAGTTTAACAAGCTGGAAAATGCCAAAAAGTAGGCGGCAATGCAGAAATCTTAACAAATAATCTGAAGAAAAATACTTAAATTCTCAAAAGTGGCTCCTTTCTTCTATCAGTGTTTTCTCCTCTTGGTGGGTGCTTTACCAACAGCCAACAAGTCTGAAAAGATGCCAAAACCATGAGGCAATTGGGTTTTAAGAGAGGGGGATCAAGGTTTGGAACTGACCCAAAATGGCCAATAAAACCGCAGTTTCTAGGCAGTAACCACTCCCATACGGGCAGGCAGGCTGTTCAGTGTTTATCACTGCCACTGATGAACACAGAGACTTCCCTTTAGCCCAAGCAAGCAATGGCCTCCAAGAAACTTACAAACAGTTCAGAACAGCAAATCTGTAACTGAACTTTTTTTTTAAATTTCAGAAAGTGGGAAAAAAGCAAGATGTTTTTGCTTTTTTTGCTTTGTTTAAAGATAGCAGAGGTACACAAGTAGCAACAAGTTAGAACAGTGGAATAAATGACCCCACATTTGAGTGCTAGGCCGGAGACAGGTAAAATGCAAGTTTTAAAAAAAAAACGATTTTAAAATAAGTGCAACACAGGAAATGAAGTAAACCGGCTCTAGATGTGTTCTAAATACAGTTCCTAATACAGATATCAAGTTTAGCAAGCTGGAAAACGTCAAAAAGTAGACGGCAATGCAGAAATCTTAACAAATAATCTGAAGAAAAATACTTAAAATCTCAAAAGTGGCTCCTTTCTTCTCTCAGTGTTTTTATATATATATATATATATATATATATATATATATATATATATATATATATATATATATATATATATATATATGGGTTCCATTCTTAAAACTTCAAATCTCATATGATCGAAGATCATATGTTCAAAGTTTTAAAACTTTAAAATCCTGAATGGAGATCGGCATACAGCATGGACTGGGAGATTTCCCTTGTCCTCGCTGTAGTGCGATCTCAGAGTTGGTATATTTAAGTTGCGAGTAGGTGCATGGGGGCTTGCTCCCCTGCATACACGTTTGACATATGTTGGGTGGTGTTTCAAGGGGGGATTCACAATTTCGAGATTCCAAGATCTCGAGATTCTGAACTCAAGATTTTGAAACTCGAGATTTTGATATTTCGAAATTGTGAATGGAAAAAAATATATATTTATATATATATATATATATATATATATATACATACATAAAACTGTGTGTGTTTGTGTGAATTTTGCTTAAGAATTTTTGACATGTCTCAGCAAGAAAAATCTAAATCTGGTTTTAAAAAATGTCCTAAATGTGGGCAGAAGATGTCCATCATGGATGGACACTCTGACTGTGTATATTGTTTGGGTGAGGTTCACCTTCAAGAGGACTGCTCGATATGCCACTCTTTCAGTACTAGGGTGTTACATGAGAGGAAGAGTAAATTGGTTGCTAGAGGTCTGGTAAAGTCCTCTTTTCAGGAGTTGCTAGATAAGGATGATACCCAGGACAAACAACCAAAATCTTGAAACACTTCTTCTGGGTTGCAGCCGAAGAAAAGCTCATCGACCACTAAAGTCAAAGACAAATCATCTACCTTGGCACCACAAATATTGGAGCTGATGGTTATGCTTGTTGGTAGGAGCTCGTCCCTGGTTTTGGAGCCGGTATCTCCTACCCTTAAGTTGCCCATTCTTCAATCGGTGGCTTCTTCTGTAGCTTCTTCTCGATCTTTAAGGCTTTCTGACATGGATGTGGATCATGTGGTACAGAGGCTTCTGCAGACACCAGCGCTGGCCAAACTTTTGTCAAGGCTTACCCTTGGGGCTTTGGAACTGACCAGGACCCAGCCTGCTACTTCCATTCCTCCTCCAATCCGACTCGAGGCTTTGGAGCAGGAGTGCTCAGAGCTGATGATCGCAGAACCGTCGGGGCTGGCACTTGCTCCAGGTCTGTTGGTTCCGACTACTCAGACTTCCTTGGTGCCAACCGTGGAGCCTAGGGGCCAACACTCACTGGTCGGGTCCAGGGAGGATAGCTGAACTGACCTTTCGGTTCTGTCTTTGCCTCTCAGGGCTTCGGCATGGGTGAGTTTGGCACCTACCTCTGGCTCGGAGCCCGCTGCTTCAGTGCCGGGGGAATCACCTGCTTCTTCGGATCCAAGGGTTCCTTCACATTGGAGCCGGCAGGCTTTCAGTGCCATGAGGAGAGTATTGTCCCCTCGGGCACCCACATCATTGGAACCAGCAACCTCCTCCCGTAAAGCAAAACAAAAAAGAATTTGACTGGCATACACAAGCTTCGTGCTAAAACTGCTGGCTTATTAAATGTTAATACACAAGGCACAACAAAATACTATAGCTAAGCACTTTCACCTCAACAGGCATCATCAGAGTCATGTGCTTTCATTCAAACACATGCTAAACACAATACATCACTTCCTCTTTTCCATTGCCTTCAGAAATTTAACCCTTGCCATATCTAAACATTTTCAATTCTGTTGATAATTTCACTTAGGTCAAGAAATACAGACATAAAAAATGCATGAAATAAAAATAATGAAAAATGAAGAATAAAACTTCACACAACTGTAATAATAACAAACTTAAATGAACCCAAGTTGTAAAAGAGTTGTCATTTAATTTAAAAGCTAACAACAATGGTGGAAGTGGAACTTTTAACATTTCGGATTCACAGGTGGCGTTATTAACATGACATACCATAGTAAAAATGGACGACATTGGTACTTCAAGAAATTTGGCTGGGGACCTTCTTGTAATAAGGGGTCTGAATGATGTGTTTCAGATGCCTAACATGAACTTTACACACACTGAAGTGTCTGACAGAAGTGAAAGGGGAACTGTTAACCAACAGCTTTTTCAACTGGAAAAGCTATGCAAACGTTTTAAGTCACTACAGTTAGACAATATGTTTTTAAATACCTCTGCAAGTTGCAAGCAAGTTCCTAAGGGCCTGCATATCTGGAAATACCCAGGAGGGACAGAGGCAGGCCCAGTTATGCACAAAGAGCTTGTTGAGCTCTTTGATCAGATGGGACTGGTGCTGTTGGCAATTGTAGTCAGGTACAATGAACGTAAGTTAAAAATTTTACAAAGACAAATTAATGACATTAATACAAGTATAACTAATGACTTGTTACATCCAACTGTGTTAATGAATCATAAAAAGATTTTTGTTGACTTAAATAAGTTTGTTAGCGACAACTATTCCAAGAAACAGAAGAAACTTGATAGAGACTTTAATGATTATAAAAATAAAACTGTTTACCCCCCACCCCCAACCCACAACCGAAATAATGCTCCAAATTTGGGGGATGGAGGTATGGGGGATTTGGGAGACCCAGAAACCCAGAAAGATAAGTTTGAAAGTGAATATGAAGCTAACCAGAAACTTTTTTTGGAGCATTCCCCCAATTAAGGCATTCAGAACACCTAATGAATCGGGGCTACCAGTCCCGAAATAGACAGAGGAACTGGCAGGCACAACAATGGGGGAAGAATGAACCACAAGAGGGGAATAAGGAAAGGGAGAGGGAGGTAGAACAGACAGTTTTAAATGATTTTGTTGACAATTTATACATGCAGCTTGATAACAGTGAAATTGTGTACAGTGAAAACAATGAAATGCAAACTGTTGCTCATAGTATAAGGCATGATGTATTTGATGAAATGAATAGCATTTTAAATCTAAACTCACAGGTGAAGTAAACAATGCTAACAGGTAATTTATGGACTTTTCAGAATTTTTGATGCTTATTTAAACACAAATATGTTTAACAATGCATTGTCTGAAGCTACACAGATTGTAAATAAACACACTGCAGATATTGTGGTTAAGGACGGGTTTACCGTCTACAACCTTAGTGACTTGTTGATCAGGAAAACACATTTTAAACTGTTAAAAAGAGGTTTTAACTTCATCCCTGAGTACAAAGCTGATGCGGCAACTGTGTTGATAAACTTAAAGATGTATGTTAGAAAATTGAAATTGTGTTTATTTTTTCATCCCCGAACAGTTATGTGGAAAATGCACTGGAACCCTTGAAGCGCACCAGTACCTTTATTCCCCCCTGTAACTCACTAGTCAGTGTCCTAGAAAAATTGTTTGAGATCGAAATCAGGAAAATATGTGACACCAAAATATGTTTTGTAGACAATTTGACTAGTGATGAAAGGGTAGTCCTAAGACAATTAGTAAAAAACAGGGACTACCGATTTATGAAACCAGATAAGGGCAGTGGAATAGTAATTATGTCGCGTTTGGACTATGCAGGAAAGATGGATGACATTCTGAATGATTCAACCACATAAGAAAGAGTCTCAAAATGTGACGTGAACAGGGCATACACTAAAATTGAAATTTCTTTGCAGAATGCACTATTTGAGGGGCTCATCACTAAAGTGTAAATTGATTATCTGACTAACACTACACCTGTTATTCCATCCATTTTTGGCATCCTTATTTGCCATAAGGACCCTTCAAATCCCCCCTTCATTCTCATAGCTGCCGCCAGGGGACTTTGCAGGTTTGCCCACAGGTTCTTAAGGCTCCTGGCATTGTTTGGAAATGCTTCAGGAGGTTGACATGAGTAGGGACTTTATGTTCCTTACAATAGATGTGATCAATTTATTTTTGGTCATACCCCATCAGGAAGGACTGCAACTATATTGTGATAGCTTGATTAATGGGCACTTGTTGTTAAATGAAAAAAATAAATTTTTTGGTGAACTTAATGGAAATCATCTTGAAAAACAACTTTTTATATTTTGAAGGGGAACTGTTCCGTCAAACCACAGGAGTGGCTATGGGGGCCAAATGTGTCCCTGTTTTTGTGAACTTAGTTCGGACAGAGTGGGAAAACCAATTTGTGTTCACCTCCCCATTTTGGTCTAAGACAATTTTATTTTTGAGATTCTTGGATGATATACTGATTTTGTGGGGAGGCACGACTGATGAAACAAAGGAATTTGTGGACTATTTGAATTCGACTACATCTTACTTCAAATTTACACACCAGCTGCATTCTTCCAAGATCTACTATCTAGATATAGAATTGGACAAAAGTCAGGGAACCTTGAGATCAACCATCTATAGGAATGATACTTACTTCAACCATTTTCTTCAGTTTGATAGCTGTCACCCGGCCCACTCAAAAAGAAGTGTGGTTAAGGGCCAGATGTTTCGGATCTCAAGGTTAATTAGAGATGAAATGATGTTCCAACAAGAGATGAGCATCCTTTTTGACATGTTTAAAACTAAGGGGTAGCCTATCAAAATGTTGCATAAGACAAAGTATGAGGTTAATAAAGGTAGGACCTCAAAATATGCACCCATATTGAGATCAGGAGGGAGCCTAGTGAACAACTGTAGGGGAACTACTTTGAAAATAGAGGGTGACCCCAAGTTAGACATAGAAATCAAGGAAACGGAATGGAAACTTAGGCTGAATGCCAAGTTGGAACCTGGAATTAATGAATATATTTCTATAGCCAGTGTGTTAAAACAAGAGACAAACTGTGTTAGGTTATGGACATGCATGTAAGCATTATGGAGTTATTGTTTTTAGAAAAATTGTTTATTGTGATTTTGCTAGTTCTGTAAGACTGAGCTACAACAGTACATATATTTGATGTTTAAGTTTATTATTACAGTTTTGTGAAGTTTTAATCTTCATTTTTCATTATTTTTATTTCATGCATTTTATTATGTCTGTATTTCTTGACCTAAGTGAAATTATCAACAGAATTGAAAATGTTTAGGTATGACAAGGGTTAAATTTCTGAAGACACTGGAAAAGAGGAAGTGATGTATTGTATTTAACATGTGTTAGAATGAAAGCACATGACACTGATGATGCCTGTTGAGGTGAAAGCGCTTAGTCATAGTGTTTTGCTGTGCCTTGTGTTTTAACATTTAATAAACCAGTGTTTTTAGCATGAAACTCATGTATGCAGGTCAAATTCTTTTTTGTTTTGTTTTGTTTATTCAAGTTTTTAGTGTTTAAAGTATTTTTGTTTGGTTCCTCCCATAAAGCACCTGTGTCTACCTCTGCTTCACTGGTTTCATAAAAGCATAGAGACCCAGAGCCTCAGGATACCCCATTGGGCAAGCCCTGCTCTTCCAAGACCTCACCAGAAGCTCCCACTGAGGAGGTTCCCAGGAAACGAGGAAGCATCTGGACTCCCCACAGGAATCTGTCACTTCAGACACTGACTTAGATGAGTCAAAAGGGTCCCAACAGTCCCCCTCTGAAGATATCTCTTTCAGAGATATCTTGGAAATTCTTAAACAAAGGGTGGCTGGCAGCCCATCAGCCCTACTGATGCTGAGACAGTCCACCTGAAGGCTTTTGGGTCTCAGCCCTCCGCCACTTGGGTGTCTCCAACTTTCGATGAGCTAATGGAAGTGGTTTGTTGAAAGGTGTGGGAGTCCCTGGATACCATGGAACCTGCCCCTCTGAGGCCTAATAAGTTTATTACCTCACCCCAGGACAAGTCTTTTCTACAAAAGGAGTTCCCATTGATGCCATTGTGGTAGTGGCAGACACCAAGAAGGAATTATCCGAAACTTTGATGTCTGTCCATACACCTAACAAAGATTCTAGGATTATGGACAGACATTGAAAGTGCACATTTACTTCAGTGACTTTTATTCTTAGGTCGCTGAATTATCTGATGCATTTCACTAGATTGCAGAGAGATCTTCTAAAAGAGCTAGGAGATACTCTACAGGGTTCAGTAGCTGTGGGGGTCTCAGAGAAAATATCCTCACAGCTCTCTATCCTCAATTCCCTAACAAACTCATCCATGCATCTGCTTTCGTACGCAGCTGATGGAGCGAGCAGAGCAGCGGGTACAGGAATTGCCCTTAGGAGACATTCCTGGATGCACTTATGTCCCTTTGCAGAGCTATTTAAGTCATCCTTGATCAACACCCCTTTCAATGGCTTGGCCCTTTTTGGACCCAAAGTGAAAGAAATGCTTACCAAGAGTGAGCAAGATGGAAATACTCTGTCTGCCATCAAAGTCTGTTTTTCCACACCTACCAGACCTTAACCCAAAGGTCAGAAGGGGGGAAAGATGTGGTTCCATAAAATTCAAGAACCTTTCAGGACACTTGTGGTGAACCTCCCTCCAGAGGCAGAGGACAGGGTAATAATGGAAGACGCTGTCCACATGGCAGAAGGGGTCTGCAGAACCAGGGTGACAGAGATCAGTTCTTTGGGAAGCCCTATCAGCTTTCCCGAAAGGAGGGCCACCTGTCCATCTCTGGAGGCAGTCAGGGGATGCTTATCTTTCTACCCACATGCCTAGCTAAAACTAACAAAAGACAGCTGGGTACAAAGCATCATATCCAAAGGTTACTCTATTCTCTTTTCCACCCAACCTCTCTCAATAAGAAAAATCCCAGACATTCCACCCAGTCACAGGGAACAAGAAACCATAGAGATTCAAAGGTTGCTAGAAGAAAAGAGTCATCCAACCAGTCCCAGCAGACCAGATAGGATCCGGAACTTACTCAAAGTTCTTTTTAGTTCCAAAGATAACAGGGGACTGGAGACCCATACTGGATCTCAGCAGACTGAACAAATCAGTGAAAAAGACAAAGTTCCAGATGGTCACACTACAGTCAATACTCCTGTTTTTAGGGAAAGACAATTGGATATGCTCAATAGATCTCTAGGATGTGTACTACCACATAAAAATGGCCAGACCATCCAAGAATCATCTGCACTTTCGACTGGGGGCCAGTCATTATCAGTTTCAAGCTCTGCCTTCTGGTCTCACTACAGCCCCCAGAGTGTTCACCAAATGCATGGCAGTAGTCACAGCTCATTTGAGACTTTTAGGATTCCAGGTGTTTCTATACCTAGACAACTGGCTCCTTACCACCACCACCAGGCATCAACTCATTCAAGCAAGGGACATTGCTATGAATCTATGCAACCAGTTGGGGATTACCATAAATTTAGAAAAGTCTGTCTTATTCCCATTGCAGAATACCATTTTTATAGGAGCAGACTTAGACACCACTACTATGACCTTAAAACTTCTGCCAGAAAGGGTATCTACTCTTCGAAAGCAGGTTCAAACTCTTCTCTTAAAACAAAAAGCCCCAGCATCTATGGTTCTCAAATTGTTGGGTACAATGGCAGTAGCAATCATTGCAATCCCATTGGGTTGGATGCAGATGCACATACTACAATGGCTCCTTTTCACACAACGGACCTTTCAAGATCTCCCAATGTCTCATCAGATTATGGCCACAAACTCCTGGAAGAAGGACCTTCAGTGGTGGCTAACATTGCATTTGGTGACAACAGGGCGTCCCTTTGTTTTACCTACACCGATTGCCACAGTGACTACGGATGCTTCCCTGATAGGGTGAGGGGGCATTATCAGGGAAGAACAGCCCAAGGCACATGGAAACAACAAGAGACCAATCTGCATATCAACGTACTAGAGATGAGAGCGGTACTTCTAGCGTTGCAGTCCTTTCAAGACTCTCTTCCTTTAGGGACTATTGCGATACAGACAGACAATATGTCAGTAGTCTGGTACATAAACAAACAAGGAGGGGACCAGATCTTACCCCCTATGTCGAGAGACCCTGAGAGTATGGGAGTGGGTGACCTCCACTCAGTGCTTTGTGATAGCAATGCACATCCCGGGGAGGTCCAATGTAATAGCAGACAAACTGAGCAGGGCAATTCTATTGCCTCATGAGTGGTCCCTGAAGAAAGAAGTAGCAGAAAGGATATTCTGAAGATGGGGCCAGCCTTGCTCTGATCTCTTTGCGACTCCCATAAACACCAAATGTAGCCGCTAATTTACCCTAATCCCCCTCTGGGGGATGCCCCAAGGGATGCGCTTGTAAACGATTGGCTCCCTGGTCTCCTGCATGCCTTTCCACCTGTATGACTGATACCTAAAGTTTTACAGAAAGCCAGTGCCCTGGAAAGGACCAGCATTTTAATAGCTCCCTACTCGCCTCGTCAAATTTGTTTCCCCATCCTCCAGCCTTATCTTTTGGAAGAACCTTGGATCCTGGACTCAGTTCCAGACCTTCTGATTCATGCATCGGGGGCTCTTCGTCCTTCTCTTCAGTCCCTAAAATTGACAGCTTGGCTGCTCTAATTCCAAATATAGCCAGGTTTCGGAATCTTTCCGCTGCAGCTCAGCATATTTTAACATCCTCTCACAAATCATCTACCACAAAGTTATAACTCAGTAAATGGAAAAGGTTCTCAATATGGGTGTCCCAAAACAATATTGATCATTATCTGGATTCAATATCATCCATTTTGGAGTTTTTGACTAAGCTCTTCAATAAAGGGCCAGTTGCAGCAACCATTCGAGTTCAGTTGGCGGCAATTTCCAACTTTCATCTTGGTGATCAAGGGTATAATATCATGACACATGACTCTCCAAGGGTTCTCTCAAAGGTACCATACATCTAAGACCACCCATTAAATCCCCTGCAACTCCATGGAATCTAAATCTTGTTCTTTCAGGGATCATCCTACCTCCATTTGAACCAGCCTCCTCTTGTGACCTGAAATATCGCTCATGGAAAACCATATTTCTAGTAGCCATTACTTCTGCTCGGACGGTTTCAGAGTTACAGGCCTTGCCCATTAAACCTCCATATTTGATTTTTTATAATGATAGAGTTTCTCTTCGGACAAATCCCTCATTTTTATCAAAAGTATGCTCAAACACAAGTCTCAATCAGGCTATAGAGTTGCCTGTATTATTCCTTAAATATAGCAATAAGATGGAATATATGCTGCACAAGCTTGATGTCCAAAGGCAGCTTTGTTTTTATTTAGATACAACCAAGGATTTTAGAAAGTCTGAACAGTTCTTCATTTCCTTCTCAGATTCAAAGAAGGGTGCTCCAGTAGTGAAAACCACTTTATCAAAATGGTTATCAGATTGTATCTCCTTTATTTACAGTTCAGTCAATGTGCCATTACAACATAAAATAAAGGCCCACTCAACTAGAGCTGTCTGCACTTCTTTAGCCTTTTTGGCTAAATTACCAATAGATACCATTTGTGTGGCAGCTACTTGGTCAAGGCTGCATACCTTTATCACTCATTACAAAGTAGATAGGCCCTCCAGGGACAGGGCCTCCTTTAGTTTCTGTCCTGAGGAATATACTCCCAAGAGCCACCCGAGAAAAATGGTGATTGGGACGTTAACCCATCAGTAAGAATGAAGGCGAGCTAGAACAACTTCACATAAAGAAGTTATGTGCTCACCATAACTTTCCATGTGAGTTGTTCGTCTTGCCTTCATTCTTACGTCCCACCCTCCAAACCCTCTATCAGTTTTTCTTGGGGTCCGAGAAGTTGAGACAAGTCTTGGTTGTATTTAGTCCTTATATAGTGTATCCTTTGATACTACTATTGGGAAATTATCTAGTCACTTTAGTTGGCAGCAAACAAGATCTGAGGGAAGCACTAGTGCATCATGGGATAGGGAGTAGGCCAAAAGCTGGTTGAAGACCTCAAGCTTTTGCATTTGGCTGAATCTGGGCTCTGAACCCATCAGTAAGAATGAAGGCGAGATGAACAACTCACATGGAACGTTATGGTAAGTACATAACTTCTTTTTTTCACTTCCAGTTTGTTGGGACCTGGCCAGCATTAAACTAGTTATTTTTAATAACTGGAATTTTATTACAGAGAAAAAAGAACTAGAGGAAGTCCTTGGCACTGCCCCCTTTTTTCCCACACGAAAACTAAGACACTTAGAAGTTCATTTGACAAACCTGAGTCATCTTTCCTCAATTCTTCAACAGAAGACATTTCATTACCACAAGGTATGTTTCTGTCCAACTACTGTGTGGCTTATAATAGCATTTTACAAGCAAATGAATTTATGAACACGAAAATTTCTTTTGCTAAGCACTATAACTGTAATAGCTCCTTTGTTGTCTATGCACGATTTACTACACCTGCCTCAGTTTCTATGTTAGCAGAACCACCAGAAAACTTTCCAGCCGTATCAAAGAACATAATGGGGCAATTCGCAAAGGAGATAATAATGCTTTGTGGAGATATAGCTTAAATTGTCAGAGTTTCACAGGAGTGAAATTCTTTGTCCTGGAACAAATCAACAGTTTCTTAGGTAACAGGGAAGGCTTGTTAGACTTTTGTGAATTAAAGTGACAAATTGAACTGAATGCAGGATCATATCCTGGACTATATGATCATAGCAACATAAAATGTGCCTTAAAATGGTTATACCACTAATTTTTATATTCATTTTTATATTATTTTATTATATCTGACAGTCTTTTTACTGTTTTTAACATATTTGATCATTTTCTTGTTTTTACTAAGCTACACTTTTGACATGAACTGCTACTGCTGGAAATGAGACATGCACTTTCAATTTAACACTGACATAATTGCTGGCTTTACTGCTTTTTTGGAACACACATTGATTCTATTTACATATGAATTCTCTCTACTGTTCTATTGACTGATGCATTTAATGTTCGTTACAAAAACTGTTATTTATTTTGACTGCCTGCAATCTCAGATGTTAAGTTGTCCAATCTCGCCTTCTTGCTGGATGGGGTCCGGAGCAGATCCTCGGCTCCGACTCAGCCACTTACTATCGCTCGAGAGCTCTTTACTGGCTCGAGGCTACCCCTTATCCCAGAATGCCCAGCATCAGCTACCCAGATCTCATTTGCCCCTTTAGCTGCGATTTTGCGATCAATACTGCCTCAGGCTTAGTATAACTTTTTTGCTCTATTAAATTCAAATAATTTGCCTAAATTCTGATATTTTTTCTCTACTACAGTAGTTTGTAAGTTTCTTTTATTGTAAACCCCTTATCTCATCCTTGTGGTGTTTTTTTGTGCTGTGTTGGACATCGCCCCTTAGTTGCTAGGCCTTCTGTTATTCCCTGAACTCATTTAACTTAGAGAGTCCCCCCCCCCCTTAAGGACAGCCATTTAAGTTAGAGGCTCTCCATTAAGGTCTTTATTAATTTTTAGTTTACTATTGTAGTGTGTCTTTTTGGTAAATTGTCTAAGTAAGTTAAAACCTCAGATTTTAAACAGTGTGACTCATGCTGACAGAAGATGTCTCTGAGAGATGGGCACACTAGTTGTGTTTACTGCTTGGGGGCTCTGCACCTGCAGGACTCTTGTTCTATTTGCCATGCCTTTAGTCCAAGGGTCCTGCAGGAGCAGAAAAACAAGCTTATCCTCCGTGGATTGTTAAAACAGGATTATCTGGCTAAAGCATCTCAGTCAGTGAAACCTTTGAAACTAGTCAAGCCGACCTGTGAGCTTGACAAACCAAGTGAGATGGCACCGACAAGACCACTCCTCCATCGGCTCCAACTGTTACTTTGGAGTCATCTCAGAGCCACAAACAAGCTACGTCTCCTTCATTGGAGCCGATTCACTCGGTGCCACAATCACCTATACTTCAAAGCAACACCAGTCATCGCCAATCTTCTAACTCATCTCGATCCTTGAGGTTATCGGATCAGGATTTGGAGAGAGTGGTCAGTAGGTTGCTGAAGTCACAGGCCCTTGCTAAAATGCTTTCAAAACTGCCTCAACAGGCTTCAGCTTCATCCACTTCGATTTCAATTCCTCATCCGACTATGCTTAGTTCGGAGCCGGAGTCCATGGATGCTCTGATAGTGGCTCCTGTGCCTCTGATGGCATCCTCTTCAGCTCCAACATTGGCTCTGATTACCTCAGTTCTTCCTCCCATCGAAGTATCTGGGTGCCAAGCTCTCTCATCGGCTCTGAGGGGGGATGTGGCATCGGACCCTTTTCCGACCCTGCTCTCCCTCTCGGAGCATTGGCTTAGTTGAGCTCGGCTCTCACATTGGCCTCAGAGACATCACCCTTGGTGCAGAGTGGGATTCCTGTCTCTTCAAAGCTGGAGCCCTTCTTGTGTTGAGACTGTGATGGCTTCGAGGTCATGCAGAGTGTGCTGTCTCCACAGACGGCCCCACTATCAGTTCTATCGGCTCTATCCCCCTCGGTGCCTGGGTGTCTCCGCCTTTCGATCCACTCATGTTTGTAGTGTCTTGAAAGGCTTGGTCCACTCCAGATTCCATGGAACCTGTCCTGAGGAGACACAATAAATTCATCACAGCTCCCCAATACAAACAATTTTTGACTAAAGGTGTCCCAGTTGATGCCATGGTGGTAGCAGCAGCCACAAAGAGAGAGTTAGCTGAAACCTTCTCATCTGTCCATCCACTGAATAAAGACTCTCGTAGATGGACAGATATGGGAAACAAATGCTTTCATCAGCGACCTTCTCCCTTAGGTCCCTGAACTATCGTTCTCATTTTACCAGGCTTCAGAGGGATCTCCTAAAAGAGCTTGGAGATGGCCTACAAGATCCCACAGCTGAGGCAGCTTCAGCCAAGCTAGCTATCCAGTTGGTGACTCTTAATTCAATAGTTAACTCCTCTATGAGGCTTATTACATACACAGCCGATGGAGCGAGTAGAGCTGCAGGAACAGAAGTGGCTCTTAAGAGACATTCTTGGCTGCTGCTGTGTCAGTTTGTGGAACCTTTCAGAGTGTCCTTCAGCAATACCCCCTTTGATGGCTCCTCTCTCTTTGGGCCTCAGGTGAAAGACACGCTTACCAGGTGCCAGCAGGAAAGCAAGACGCTCTCTGATGTCGGAGTCTGTTTTTCCACTCCTACAAGACCATACCCAAAGGGTCAGAAGGGTAGAAAGATGTGGTTTTGAAAATCCCAGGGACCCTTACCTGATGCACGTGGTGAATTTTCCCCCAGGCGCAGAGGGGGAAATAATAACAATGGCAGACACCGTCCTCGTGGCAGAGGGGGTATGCAAAATCAGGGTGACAGAGATACGTTCTCTTCCAAACCCTATCAATATCCCTGAAGGGATGCCCAACTGCTCAACTCTGGAAGCAGTTGGGGGAAGGCTTTCATTGTACCCAAACGCCTGGCAAAATATTACAAAAGACAAATGGGTACTAGCCATTATATCTGAAGGTTACAAGATTCCCTTTCATCAATTCCCTTTTGTTTCAGAAAAATCCATCCCAGATGTTACACCCAATCTAAGGGATCAGGCAGTCACAGAAGTGTCAAGACTGCTAGAAAAAAGAGCCATCCAGGAAGTCCTCGCAGACCAAGTAGGATCCGGAACTTACTCAAGATTCTTTTTAGTGACTAAAAAAACAGGGGACTGGAGACCAATTCTGGATCTCAGCAAGTTAAACAAATCTGTACAAAACGAAAAGTTCCGGATGGTAACACTGCAGTCCATTCTCCCCTTTCTGGGTCAGGACAATTTAATGTGCTCCATAGATCTTTGGTATGTGTACTATCATATAAAAATGGACAGATGGTCCAGGAGATTTCTACGTTTCTGGCTAGGGGCCAGTCATTACCAGTTCAGTGCTCTGCCCTTTGGTCGCATCACAGCCCCCAGGGTGTTCACCAAATGTATGGCAGTAGTCACGGCTCACCTGAGATGTCTAGGATTCCAGGTGTTTCCTTATCTGGACGACTGGCTCCTCACTGCTACCACCAGGCAACAACTTATAGAGGCACAAGATTACACCATCACATCCTGTGCTCAACTAGGCATCACAATAAATTTCAAAAAATCTGCCTTGTTGCCCAGCCAATCTATTACATACATAGGAGCAGAGCTAAACACAAGAAAAATGATTGTAAAATTGCCTCAGGAAAGAGTTTCCATTATTCGAAAACAAGTGTCACTTCTCCTGAGGAGCAAAAAAATTCAAGTCAAATATGTTCTTCAAGCTCTAGGGGCCATGGCAGCAGCCATTCTTCTAGTTCCCTTAGCACGCTGTCACATGAAAATCCTTCAGTGTCTTCTTTTCACACAATGGTCCTTCCAGGAATTACCCATGTCTCGCATGATGCTAATTATGGAATCTTGCAAAAGACACCTTTCCTGGTGGATGGTCTCCCCACTAGTTACTCAGGACAGACCTTTCATGGAACCCCATCCGGTCGCCACAGTGACCATGGACGCTTCCCTAATAGGGTGGGGGGGTATTATCTAGGGAAGACAGTCCAAGGCACTTGGCAACCTCAGAAGTACCACTTGCACATCAACGTCCTGGAGATGAGAGCAGTGCTCCTAGCATTGCAAGCTCTTCAAGACTCTCTCCCTGCCGGGACTATTGCAATACAGATGGACAATATGTCAGTGGTTTGGTACATCAACAAACAGGGCAGAACCAGGTCTTACCCCTTGTGCTGAGAGGCCCTCAGATTGTGGCAATGGGCGATTTCCTCCCAACGTTTTCTGACAGCAATGCATGTCCCTGGGACGTCCAATGTAATAGTGGACAGGCTCAGCAGGGTTATCCTCATGTCTCATGAGTGGTCTTTGAAACAGGAAATTGTGGATCTTATTTTCTGTAAATGGGGCCAGCCTTGCTCTGATCACTTGGCCTCTCCCCTCAACAACAAATAGAGCAGCTACTTCTCCCTTGTTCCTCCTCCAGGTCAGACACCCAGGGACGCACTAGTCCATGATTGGCCTCAGGGACTCCTTTATGCATTTCCCCCCTTTCCCCTAATTCCAGGGTCTATATCACCATATCGAATGTTGATAATGCCGAATGTTGAAAATATTGAACGTTCACGAGAACGAACTTGCTATTGTCCCCCGCTAAATATATATTCCAACTCCGAGGTTGCACTACAGTGAGGAAAGGGCAAATATCCCAATCCTCACTGTACTGTGACCCCAAAAACACAAGTTCATTCTTGTGAACTTTCGATAGTTTCAACGTTCGGCATTATCAACATTTGATATGGTGATATGGACCCTAATTCCAAAAATTATTCAGAAAGCAAAATTGTTGGGTTGCAAAATGATCCTCATTTCCCCTTGTTGGCCTCGACAGATTTGGTTTCCGTTGCTTCATCCCCACTTTCTAGCCCAGCCCTGGATTCTGTCCCAGTACCGGACCGCTTGATTCATCAATCAGGCGGGCTACACCAATCCCTCTAATCTCTCAAGCTCACAGCTTGTTTACTCCACTTCCAATCCTAGCCAGGCTCCCCAATATTTCCCCAGCAGTGTGTGATATTATTGTTTCCTCCCATAAGACAAATACAAGGAAGGTCTTTGCTAGCAAATGGAAAAGATTCTCTTACTGGGCAGAATCCAGGAATTTAGATCCTTTTACAGCTCCTGTACACAAGATTCTGGATTTTTTTAGCAGAACTGTTTCATTCTGGTGCAGTGGCTGCTACCATCAGAGTAAAAGTAGCTGCCATTTCAAATTTTCACGTCGGAGTTTCTAACTCCAGCATAATGTCTCACAAACTCTGTAAGGCCTTCATGAGAGGTACATCTCTTCTTAGACCCCCAGTGAAAGAGCCCCTTCCACCTTGGTATCTCAATTTGGTTCTAGCCTCCTTGATACTGCCACCCTTTGAACCAGCAGCATCATGTTACTTAAAATTTCTCTCTTGGAAAACTCTCTTCTTAGTTGCTATTACTTCTGCCAGACATGTTTCAGAACTTCATGCACTATGTGTTCGCCCTCCATACCTAGGTTTTCACAAAAACAGAGTTTCTCTGAGAATCAACCCATCTTTTCTACCTAAAGTTTGTTCAGGACACAATTTGAATCAATCCATTGAACTTCCTGTCTTTTTCCCTAATCATTCCAACAAGGCAGAATATAGATTCCACCAACCGGATGTGCATAGACAACTGCGTTTCTATCTCCTTAGAACTAAAGCAATGAGAAAATCAGATCAGTTGTTCCTTTCATTTGCTAACAACAAACAAGGCCTTCCAGTTTCTAAACTAACATTGTCAAAATGGTTATCAGACACCATAGCCCATACCTACCATTTATGACAAAAAGATTTTCCAGTAAAACCCAAAGGTCATTCAACCAGGTCAGTAGCTACTTCGGTAGCTTTCCAATCTAGATTGCCCATAGATTCAATTTGTGCAGCAGCTACTTGGGCAGATCCTCATACATTCGTTTCTCATTATAAAGTAGATGTGGTCTCCCGGGACAGGGCTTCCTTTGGTTCCACGGTTCTGAAGAGTCTGTTCCAATGAGCCACCTAAGATTGAGGTGCTAGGGACGCTGTCCCATTCAGCAAGAATGAAGGCGAGATTGGACAACTTAACATAAAGAAGTTATGCACCTACCATAATGTTCCATGTTAGTTGTCCTTCATCTCGCCTTCCTTCTTGCGTCCATCCTTCCTTCCCCCTTCCTCGAGGATTGAGACGAGTTTCTCAATAGTTTTGCTGGCTAGTTTGTTTTGTTATTAGTTGCTTCCCAAGCAAACCATGACAATTAACAGTATATCCAGGTTTATTAATGGATTATCTTATATAATTATGTCTAGTGTGAGCTATCTCAAACAAGATTTGGGTAGCTGACACTGGGCATTCTGGGATAAGGGATAGCCTCGAGCCAGTAAAGAGCTCTCGAGCTATAGTAAGTGGCTGAGTCAGAGCCAAGGATCGGCTTCGAACCCCATACAGCAAGAAGGAAGGTGAGATGAAGGACAACTAACATGGAATGATATGGTAGGTACATAACTTCTTATTTATTTTCTGATGGGTCTGGTGGAAAGTTGCATTTTTTTCATTAATGTATTTCTTTCGTAAAGTACAGCAGCAGTTTATTAGTTTACAATATATATATATATATATATATATATATATATATATATATATATATATATATAGATAGATAGATATATCTAGATATATATATATCTAGATATTATATATATATATATATATATATATATATATATATGTGTGTGTGTGTGTGTGTGTGTACACACACATATAACAGTATGTTTGACATTCCTTAGCCATATTTTAGCAGAGGTATTTGTTGCAAACTGCATTTAAGATTGAAACTGTAGGGTAAGGACTTCAATGGAGCTCTTCAAAGAAGCTACAGTCCACTTCAACTTTGTCAATGCTGGATTTGTGCATGCGTGTTTGTGTGTGTGTGTGTGTGTGTGTGTGTGTGTGTGTGTGTGTGTGTGTGTGTGTGTGTGTGTGTGTGTGTGTGTATTTGTGAGTGTATGCAAGTATTGTCATTTTGCTATTGCAAAAATTGTCACATTTAATAATACATGCATGTGGTATTAAATTCTTTAGTTCTGATGCCGACTCACTACATGCATATTCAAAATAAAAATTAATTTCCAACTTAGCGTGCCTATCCTTAAAAGAAATTAAACAGTATGAAGTTTTGCAGAATATTTTATTTTTAGACCTGGGCATGTCTGTAGCCAGCAAACACTTAGTGCTCTGTGTTCAACAACACTAGTTATGTCTGAAGCCATTTCTACAAGAGACGTTAGTTCCCCTTACATCATTTTTGGTTATCTAGGTGAAGGTTACTGTAAGCCCACAGAAAAGGTACTTGTCATGTCCTAGCATTATTAATATTATATTAATAAGAAACGGAGTGTAAAGTTTTATCCCAGATAAAATCACTTTAGCTAGCAAATCTAGGAGACTCTCTGTCTCTCTGACACCATCCCTCTGGGAGGAAAAGAAACACCTTTGTTGAAATTTACAGTAGTAATGTTTCATTAGAACAAGAACACATGTCCATCTATGTGCTTAACTGAATAAACTACTGGGAACTTCAACAAGTCGTCTCTGTTCATCCCACAGGAAGGGTATCAGAGAGAGAGTCTTTCAGGTCTGCTAGCTAAAGTGATTTTAACTGGGCTAATCCTTTATACTCTGTATCTTGTTAGCCCTGTCACCCTCTGGGTCCTTTGTCACAGGTGGGATATCAGACTTCACTCGAGCACTCTGGATTACAATTATTTTATTAATGAGGTGACGCTATAGCCAGAATTCATAGTCAGTTATGCAAATGCGTTAATACTCTTGGGGGGGAGTGGCATGAACGAGCACATCTGAGCTGTGATTCATAGAGGCCATTTAGACTGATTTGTGGTAACCCTCAAATGTACTTATGTAAAAGGGGAAATAATGAGATGGAAATGAGGAGTGATATAAATCGTCATATGCTAATGAGGTCTATTTTATATTACTTGCAATTCAGTCATCAATTTACCCAGCTTTTCCACCCTCATCACAGATGCACTATAAAAAGGAAAGCATCTCCAAATCTGTCAGAGTTGCATTTGGGGAAAAATCTCTTGTGGCAAGCTTTGTTATTTCTAGGTCAGAGTTGCTTGTTTTGGTTGGGCCCAAATTGTTTGCACCCAGCAGCACTCACCCACCAACAAGGTGAAAATATAAGCAAAGGATTACTCATTATAACTTTGAAAATCAAGAAATCGCTGATATATTTAGGGTAGACAGGGACATTATAAAGGCATTAGTGGGTGTGGGCATGTTTGCTTCCTATAGGGATAATGGAGGAATGTGTGGACTTCCTGTTCCTTCTGACACCAAGTATGTATAGCCCTAACTATACTTGCAGTAGGGACCTTCCAGGGACAGACTGGGGGCACTCTGATGATCCCACAGGCTAATGCCTCAAGGATACTGAAGCAGTTTTTTAATGTACTCTTGGGACATGTGGATCAGTGCATCTATTTCCTGGTGTCACCTCAGGACCAAACCAGGAACAGGAGCGCCTTTTATGAGTTGGAACATTTCCCTGAGGAACTCAGTGTGATAGATTGTAGCCACGTTGCAATTAGGGCCCCTCCTGGTCCAAAGGGGGAATGGTACCACAATAGGAAAAGCAACCATTCCATCAATTGTCAGGTAGTGTGTATCCCGGAAGTGCATATTATTCCCATATCTGGGACATTAGCTCACTGTACTGCCTCTTGATGCATGCTAGGATGCCCAGAGGTCATCTTGTTGGCAAGATATTTTTTTATTAAGTAGTTGTTCATGTTAAACTTTATTACTATATATTAAAGCTTATATACTTGTTTAGTCTCCCTCTTCTCTCTCTCTCTCTCTCTCTTTCTTTCTTTTTTCTATGGGAATGCTAGATATCCAGTGGAGCCATGACTCAGGGGCTGCCCGACTGCTCATCTCTGGAGGCAGTCGGGGGTCATCTTTTGCTACACCCAATGCAGTGGGAGTCCATAACAACAGACCATTGGGTGTTGCAAATCATATCCAGAGGTTATTCCATCCCCTTCATAGATCCACCTCTCCTACCAAAACACCTCCCAGATGTTCCACCCATGCAAAGGGAGGTAGCAGCACTAGAAATAGGCAAGCTACTAAGAAAGTGAGTCATCCAACCCATCCCTCTAGACCAATCCAGACTGGGCATTTATTCCAGGTTCTTTTTAGTGCCAAAGAAAATGGGGGGCCTAAGACCCATTATGGCTCTTTCCAGCTGGAACCTGTCAGTAGCCAAGGAGAAATTCTGGATGGTCACCCTTCAGTCCATCCTGCTCTACCTGCAGGCAAAGGATCGGATGTGCTCGATTGACCTCCAGGATGCGTACTATCATATCAAGATGAACAGGTGCTCCCGCAGATTTCTCCGCTTCTGGCTGGGGGCCAATCACTATCAGTTCAGGACCCCTCCCTTTGGTCTCACAACAGCCACCACGGTGTTCACCAAAGTGATGGCAGTCGTAGTAGTTCACCTGAGGCTTCAGGGAATTCAGGTCTTTCCTTAACTGGACGATTGGCTCCTTGCTGCCCCCACCAAGTATCTGCTTTGCCGAGCCAGGAACTATTTCCTTGTATTAGTGAACAGTCTGGGCATTACTATCAGCCTCAGCAAATCGTCACTGACTCCAGTCCAGATTCTAGACTTTATTGGAGCTCAGTTGGACACCATCTAAATGAAGGTTTACTTCACCCCAGAAAGTGTACACAATCTAACACTTCATATTTCTTACATTCTTCAGGCCCGTCTTCCCTCAGCAGAGACAGTTCTGTGGATTCTGGGTTCCATGGCAGCCACAATCAATCTCCTACCCTTTGCATGACTTCATATACAAGTTCTTTAGTGGACTCTAGCAGTTCAATGGTCTCTACTAGACCTACCATTGTCCCATACAGTCAATATATCCCGGGCTTGCAGAGACTCTCTTCACTGGTGGATTAGCTCCTCGGACCTTGTCAGGGGATGCCCCTTTCTTTCTTCCTTTCCCAGAACCACAGTGACCATGGACACCTCCCAGCTAAAGTGGGGAGGCATTGCTCAGGAAGGACAGTTCAAGGCATGTGGTCCCCTTCCAAGACCAATTTGGATATCAACATCCTGAAGATGAGGGCAGTTCATCTAGCATTTTTTCATGCTCATCTTCCTCTAGGGACTATTGCGATCCAGTCAGACAATATGTCAGTAGTCTGGTATATCAACAAACAAGGTGGAATCAGGTCTTACCCCCTTTGCTGAGAAGCTATGAGAGCGTGGGAATGGGTGAGTTTCACCGGCCATTTTCTGGTGGCAACATACATTCCGGGATGGTCCAACATCCTAACAGACAGACTCAGCAGGACTATTCTGATGCCTTATGAGTGGTCTCTGAATCCTTCAGTAGCGGAACAAATCTTCCTCAAGTAGAGCTGGCCTTGCTGTGATCTCTTTGTATCTCCTTCCAATGCAAAGTGCAGCGAGGTCTTCACTCCGAACCTCTCTCAGGCAGAAGCCCCCAGGGATGCACTGGCTTATGTTTGACCTCCCGGTCATCTCTATGCCTGCCACCCCATTACCTCTCATTTCAAAGTTGCTTCAGAAAGCTCCCAGGCTTGGAGAGCACAGTGATCCTCATTGCCCCATTCTGTCCTTGCCAAGTCTGGTTCCCCTTCCTTTGGTCTTATCTGGTAGTTCCACCATGGATCTTGGATCCGGTTCTGGATCTCATTTCTCATCCCGCGGGGATTCCTCACCCAGACCAGGACAGTCTGAGGCTCATCACTTGGTGGCTCCAGTTCCATTAACGATTACGACTCCTGGTTTATCCTCTCCAGTTAATACCATTTTGATGGCAGCTCACAAATCTTCCACCAGGAAAATATATTGTAGCAAGTGGAAACGATTCTCCATGTGGGCCTCTCAATGGGACTTGAATGCTTTTATGGCTCCAGTCCCAGCAGTTTTAGAATTTTTGGTGGGTATCTTTCATTGGGGTGCTAGCTCTTCTACTGTTATAGTCCAACTGGCTGCAATCTCTAATTTTCATGTGGAGGAAAACATAGCTTCCCTTTCCTCTTCTAGACTTTGCAAGACCTTCCTTAAAGGTACCTTTCTTTTAAGACCCCCAGTGAAAGATCCTAAACCTCCATGGGACCTCACCTTTGTTCTTCAGACTCTAGTCTCCCCTCCCTTTGAGCCTGCGGTGTCAGTAGACCTGCAATATCTATCTTGGAAGACTGCCTTTTTGATGGATATCACGTCTGCTAGGAGGGTGTCAGAACTTCAAGCGCTGTCCATCAAAGTCCATCAAAGTTCCTTACATGGTTTTCCATAAGGACAGGGTTTCCCCGCGCACTAATCCGTCCTTTCTTCCTAAAGTGGCTTCAGAAACCAATATCAACCAAACTATCAATCTTCCTGTTTTCTTTCCTAATTTCCAAAACAGGTGAATATAAACTACATTTGTTGGACATACATAGGCAACTGAGATTTTATTTACACAGAACAAAATCTTTTCACAAATCTGATCAGTTGTTTGTCTCTTATTTAAAGCCATGTTTAGGCAAGCCAATTTCTAAAGTGACCATTGTTCGTTGGATTTCCCAATGTATCATTTGAGCATATTTTGACAAAGGCATTTCCCCTCCGGGTCAGGTGAAAGCACATTCCACCAGGTCTATGGTCACTTCAGTGGCCTTTTGGTCCAGGGTGTCACTGGAAGATATTTGTTCTGTGGCTACTTGGTCCTCATTTCATACCTTCATCTCACATTACAAATTAGACATTGTATCCAGGAGTAGGGTATCTTTTGGCTCCACAGTGCTCCGGAATATCCTTCCATGAGGGCCACCCAGGTGTTAGTAGCTGGGGACTCTGTCCCACAGGTTGAAGACCAAATGAAGTCAACTACTTCAGATAAAGAAGTTATATACTCACCATAGCGTTCCATCTGAGTAATTGTACTTCATTTGTCTTCAACCACCCCCCTCCTTCCCCCAAACCTTGTCACTGTTGGCCTAATCCTGTATATACGTGCTGAACACTATAGTGGCTCTCTTTGTTATGCTTGGTGTAAGGATATTGGGGAGTCATTAGTAGTAAGGTCTGATTGGGTCAGGCTTATTGTTGAGCAGCAAACTCGATCTGAGGGAAGGAAGGAGACAGGGGGCATTATGGGTAAGGGAAGGAGCTTTCAGCTCAAATCAGATGCGAGTGATGTAGCCATCGCATATCTGATTTGGATCCATAGACCCACAGGTTGAAGTACATAATTTCTTTTTTTATGTGACTGTCCTACCAGAAGGAACTTTAATCCATGAATCATTGTTTTTTTCCCAATGTTCATTCATGTACTTAACACAGATGTAATGATTCAAATTCACAGTATAGTGTAAGCAATCACTATAAACAGAATAACTGAATATATATACAAACACCATCCCCACCCCCAGCAAAAGCCTATTCCAACTAAACAGAAAGATTTGTCACTGAATGTAATTCACAGTAGTTCCAGATCAAATGAGTCATACACATCTCCTATTTATAGAACTGTTGATGGTGCAACTGATTTGGAGGATGGGCTCTAAGGTGAGTTAGTCCAATTGTTTGATCTATTGGAGGAAGGTGATCCTGTTGTCACTGACATGACACTGCTGCATGACTGTAACCTTGAATATGAGGTTGTCCTAGGTGTAGATGACTGTTGACATAGCCTGTGTGAAATGTGTTGTGATTTTTCACAGTGAGTACTGACATTATCGTCTTGAGAAGGAGCTGTAGTATCTTGCGATTTCCTCCAACATGTCCGGACAGTACCCCATCCCCTGCTCCTCGTAAGACCAAGTCCAGCTTGACTCTAGTATGTCATAACTAGTGCATGAATGGAGGCTGCAATTGATAGTTGGTGTGCCACCATACAACACATCAATGAAACCAAGGCAGTTTCCCTGCTCTCTGCCATTTCATAGTGCTGGAAATCATAATGAAACCAAGGCAGTTTCCCTGCTCTCTGCCATTTCATAGTGCTGGAAATCATAATGAAACCAATGCTCTCTGCCATTTCATAGTGCTGGAAATCATAATGAAACCAAGGCAGTTTCCCTGCTCTCTGCCATTTCATAGTGCTGGAAATCATAATGTGCACCCTTTTGTACTTTGACAATTTTTACCTGGCTCTCTGTTGCAGTGCTCTGAGCCCTAACAATGTCACAGAAAATTTCCTATTGGATAGCCAGTGCTTTATGTGTTTCCAGGAGTAGTTGGAAATAATTACTGTATCTGGCACCCCTTTGTAATGGTGTCACTGTAGACAGTGTGGCCTCAAAATGTCTGCCATCTTCATCAGTGTTCTGTATGTGGAGCTACTGGTCTAGAGGTGCAAGGCTGATCAAGCATGAGTGGAAAGTCAGCTTGTGTTTAACTTTGTGATGCAGTGTCACTTTCTGTAGCATTTCTAACATGTTGTGAGGTGAGAGATCCTACCATTAAACTTAAAGACTGCCTGATACTTCTCTTGGGCATCTCATAAACACAACTATGTTATCATTATCAGCAGCAGCAGCAACCCCCATTCTACTGCGACGTCATCCATATTTATTGGCACAGTTGAACTGTTTGTTTCTGATGCCGACTCTGTAAAATAAATTATTAAAACACATTAATAATGCAACTGTATACTGTACAGTATACCTACAAGGGGGTGAGTGGGACGCTTACAATGCACACCACCTTCATTTTCTTTATTTGCTGATGTACAAGACTCACTTAATAATAACAAATTGTTACATGTTTAATTACAGCTGTCTTTGCCACCATTGAATTTTGACTATAAAAGGTGTCAATTTTAAACGAACCTTCATTAAACTGATGGCTGTAACTGCTACTGCAGACACTGGTTAAATGGTACAGTGTCCACACCAGCTGTTATTATTTCTGTTGTGTCATATTCTGTATCATAGTCATCCCCATAGATGGGCAGAAGTTATTCATCATTTGGTGTTAATAAGATTCATAGCCTCCGTATAGTGGCATACAAAATTGCATTCTGCCTGGCCTTGCTTCTAGCATGTGCTACCATATCTTTTCCCATTTTCTTGCACTGTGCAAGTGTTCTGTTTCTGCCTCCATCTGCACTGATTTTAACAACTATTTCACTCCAGCCTTTGTTCTTCTCGACTTGTTTTACCAAAAAGAAGTCTCTCATATATCCTAATTGCTCTCATGAGGACACTATTTTCCTCATGGCCCAAGTTATCATGCCTGTACTTTGAGACCTTATTCTCTGTCTGAAGTACAGGAAAAAAGCGCTACAGTCAGATGCTTGTGCCAGTACTGTTTGGATGACACCAGCTGTTAATGTAGAAACCAGTGGCCAGCTTTTCCTGCCACCCACAGTGAGGTAATATCTCAATAAACATGCAAACAGAAATGTTATCTAAACTACACGACTACAGTTAATTCACTTACACAAGAAATAATCTGCACTGCTATCTGCCATTGTCATGTATATTTCCCTCACTGTCAGAAACACCGCATCAGTTATCACACATGCCTGTTCCTGTCCTTTACACAATGAGATATCTCAAGTGCAATAAGCATTCTTCCCATAAGTGCACAATAACTACACTACACGTCTTTAATGATCATTTCTTAAATTTATTAATGTACTAGACATACCATGAGAGGCAACTTCAAAATGACCAAAATTATCATTTATGCAATGGTGTGAATACATGCATATCACAAATAAAAATGGAAAAATGTTCTTCTAACAACTTTCTAACTCTATAACAGAAATATTTAAAGTTAATCCCTATTTCTGAACCTTTGTCCCTCATTAATATAATGAAAACTAACCTTCAATAACAGCACCAGATAAGCATCCACAATAATCCTTCTGAATGATTAGTATCCAGGTTAACGCCATAACCAGTTCAAACAATCTAAAGAAGTATAGACAGTGACACCTAGTGGTCAACACTTATAACAACAAATACCTTTGAAAATACATTAATACCACACAAAAAAATCACCATTAATCTTTATCTACATATATTTATATAAATAAAATATGAAAAAGCCAACCAAAATACATAAAACTGATGGTCACATGACCTCATACCCTAGCAACACAAATCAGACCAGCACACTGCACAACAGCTATAACAGAAGAAAAGCTTGACAGAAATAAAATACAAAACCAGCAGAAGAAAAATGTCAAACTCATTTGGTATATCATTTCAGCTATTTGATTCAACTGACTTAAATAAACTCCTTGAAGATATTAATAAGAAAGGAAGTAAAAGAACATATACAGCCTAAACAAAAGAAAACCAAGAAGGAAGAACCTATACTACAAACAATGGAGATTATAAAGAAACACAAGAATACTCAACTACAGAAAATATAAGCAATACCACTAGCCCCGAATCAAACCGAAAAATAGAAAAAATGACAGAAAACAGCCGGGAAACATCAGAAGCTGCACCAAACAATGAAACAGAGGTAAAAAGTAAGCCATAACCTCAAATACTGACAAATCAGGAACACGAAAATGAAGATAATCAACAATCCACTTCATTGACTTCTTCTAATAATACATCTAATAACAGATTCCAAACAGTATCACACAAAGAATTAAATGAACTAGAACACTATAGTAAAGAAGAAATACTCACGAAAACACACAATGGTATCTATATTACATGAATGGGCACAAAAAGATGGAAATAAAGTTAAAAACTGACAACATACAAAAACCTATTTTATGCTTAAGTAAGAGCAATCAACGGCAAATAATATTCAGTGCAGAGCTATATATCATTAAGAGCTGGATTAAACAGAGCCTTAAATGATAATTTATTTATTTATTAATTTTATTTATTACAGTTTGATGACCAGGATAGTCCATTGGGCCTGGAAGTGCCCGTTTTCAGTGGATGCCCTGGGAGAAAAGCTCCACAGGATATAAAAATTTTACAATAGTTATACAAAAGTAAATAAAGTAGTACAACAGTGAAAAATACAGAGATAATATACAATTTATTAAAAAAAGACATAACATTTCTAATCCTAGGTAATGATTTACAAAAGTAAGATTCATGTACTCTAAACATATTAAAAATACATGCATTTCAGATGAAAAAAACATGTAAGCATAACATTTATGTACAGATAAAAAACAAGCATTTTTTTATTTGGAAGTTAGAAATATGAGGAGAGGACAGAGAGATGAAGGTGGGGTGTGAGAGGTAAAAGGTGGTATATAGTGCAGAAAGGGAGTGGGTTGGGGGAAGTTTATGAGGTATATGGTAAGAGAGGAAGTAGAGGCAAAGGGTAAGAGAGCACAGTGATAGAAGTGTGAGGTATATAGTGCATGAGAGAGTTTATGTGGTAGGGGTACAGGAACATTCCTACTTTGAAAGGAGGTGAGATTGGAGAAGAGTTTTGAAGTTTGAGTGGCTCTGAAACTCTGATAGCAAATAATACCAGAAAAATAAACATTTTAACAGACTTATTATTCAAAACAACAAACAATATATTACACTCCATGATAAAAAACTAAGAAAAGCAAACCAAGATAATGCAAGCCATCATCCTGCAATTTCAAAACGAGACATGAAAAAAATAAAAGACTGAAAGCACTGTCACCAAACACATCTCAACGTCTTATCACAAAGGTCTGGTTCAATTTACAGCTCTACATAGCACGAAGAGGGAGAGAAGGACAAAGATAGCTGACACCAGAATGCTTCACAATACTATCAGATTCAACAGGAACAAAATATTTGACACTAACAATGAACGAAGAAACTAAAAACCACAAAAACCAACTGAAAGTAAGAAACAATGATACAGAGGTAAAAAAAAAGACAATCCATTAAGCCCAGTAGCATCATATCAGAAATACATCGCAAAATTACCAGAAAATGCACCAGCATTATTCTTGCATCCTAAGAAAATACCAAAGTGCCATCTTGATCTTCATACATACTGGTACACCAGAGAACCTATAGGAAACATGATGCCACAGATAAGTGACTTAGCAAATCTTTCCAGAGGATATACCAACCATAGTATGAGTGATTACTATACAACTCCTTGCAGAAGCAGGACTGTGCCCAAAGAAATAACATCAATAACCGGACACAAGTCAGAAGCAAAGCTTATAAACTACTGGACACCAAGAAATGAAAACAGAAAACAGTGGAGCAACATACTGACATCAATGGAGGAAACAACACAACAGGAACAAAAAACAACCATCAGAACAACCAACAATGAAGAAAAGGTACAAAATCTGAAAGCAGAAACAACTTACTTTAAACCATCATGCATATTCAAAGCACCTATAACATTTTATGTTACAGAAAACAAAGACAAATTAATATTACATTATGAAACATATAATTTAAATGCTCTTCATGCATGATATTCCCTAGACCTGTTAATTATTATTTAACCTATTCTATGTACTGATGTGCTCAAATTGTTGACTTGTACTATATCTGTTAATATATTTTTTTTGCAACTATTGTAACAATTTGTAATATTTCGGGAGCTTTTCTCCTCGGGTCTCCACTGAAAATTGGCCCCTGGCTCAGCTGGACTAACCTGGTTAACAAATGTTAATAAATAAATAAATATTATAGTTTTCATAATTTAGAATGTTCCAATAAAATGTTATTAATAGAAAAGAAATACATTGCAATAATACAGTTCTATAAATAAATAATTAAATAAGGAACTATTTCATGTAAAAACTATTATAAAAATTAAAAGAAATTTAAAAAGATAATTGAAGTCAATTTTTTAAATATAGCCACTAGTAGTCCATTTTCTAAGTGCAATAATGCCCTCCAGGGTGTATGTTGATGTGCAATTAACTCCCTTCTAGGGGTGTAGAGGCTCAATGCCACATAATACTCCTGGGTGAGCATTAATTACACATTAGCACACACCCTGGAGGGCATTATTGCTTGCATAATTCAACGTTTTAACAGATGACACTACATGAAGCCAGTTTTGTGTGAGATACATAAATATACTTAAAAACAACTTCTTAACTTTATTGGCTGCTCATAAGTATTTCTAACTGCAGACACAACATACTTGAAATGACAATCACCACAACCAATTTAGATTGCAGGTTGGGGGAGGGAGTAGGTGGTTACTTTGCTAAGAGAATGACCAACACAAATTTTCAGAGGACGTGTTGTTTTACTTCTATTCATATCAGACATAGCTTTGCAATAAAGGAAATGCACATTTCCTGTAACTGATAAATTTCATCCTTTGCACTGTAGCTATACCAAATGAAAAGTGTTATACTCATTTTGAAAATAAAACTCATGACTCATTTCATATTTCTTTCCTATCCTCCTGAATTAAATGGAATATTAGTATTGTGGTAATTCATGCATGTATGCATATTAAAGTTAAAATGGAAAAGAAAAAGGAAAAAAAAATAAATGTTTAGAGAGGATATATGCCCATTTATGTTTATATGTGGAAGAAATTGAAATACAGCTAAACAAGATTATACTTCTCTCTTTTACTGACAGCTGAGGAAGACATCTTATTGTGGTATAACCACCATCAAGAGAAAAGGCAATTGAAATGTCTAGTTGAGTCTTCTAGTAAGTCTAACAAGTGCCCGAAAGACCTTTCCTTTTTAATAGGACATACTAGAAATGAATACATAACAGTAATGATAAAAGGAAAATTGATAAAGCAATGTTTTCTAAATTGATTTCTAGAATACCCCTGTAGTCGATATTTTTATATGTTAGCAGCTAAAAGAAATGCAACTGAGCAAATGAAGACATAACAGATCAACATAAATGTTTTATAATATGATTTATAACCTGATTAACTGCAAGTACTGATTTTATTTTTTGTGGGGGTACTGTATTCTTTGTGTTGAAAGTACATCACTTAAACACACACCCTTTCAAAGTCCAAAGCCTTTGCTATTTCAATTAATCAGAAATATGCATAAGCACTACTCTTACCTTCTTCCCAAGTGCAGAAACACATCCCAAGTCATTACCCCTCGTTATGCATAACCACTTCCCAAACACAAGATGATATGTTGTCCCATCTCACCTTCATTCTTGCTGGTTGGGTTTAGAGCCGAAACTCAGCTCCGACTCGGCCTATACTAAAGCTCGAGAGCTTCTACTGGCTCGAGGCTGAGTCCAATCCCATGGTGCTTAGCAGCTGTTCCCGATCTTGTTTGCTGCTTGAAGCTTCGGGATTGTCTTCACTGGCTCAGGCATGTAAAATTTAATATTTTATATATTTTATAATAGTTACTTCCTAATAATTATCTGTTTTACTTACTAGTTCTATCGTAATAGCCTTGTGGTATTTTTGGTATTTTTTACCTTTGTGGCTGTCTTTTTCTTTGGGCCTTGTTGTCTCCTCAAGAATCCATTTTAAATTAGAGGATTCTTACGCTTTTCTTCCTTCTTTCCCCTTTATAGGAGTCACCATTTAAGTTAGAGGCATCTCCATCAGTGTAGGAGATAGTTGTTTAACTTAGAAACTTCTCCTCCTCCCTTTCCTCCTCTTCTCTTATAAAAAAAAAAATAGATACATGCTTTTTGCTATCTTTCTCTTTCTACAAAAGATATAACATTTTCTAATGTTTATTGAGTGTTTTCCATATAGCTAGATTGTCTAAGGAACCAGCTGAAGAACATAAATCAGGATTCAAAAAGTACGATTCCTGCACTCAAAAAATGTCCATTACTGACAGACACACTAGTTGTGTGTACTGTCTGTGGCCACTCCATCTTCAAGATTCCTGCTCTAACTGCCATAGTTTTAGTGCCAGGGTCTTGCAGGAAAGGAGGAATAAGCTTATATTGAGGGGCTTGTTAAAAGTGAGCGAAGGAAATCAGACTAAAAAGTCGGACACGACCAAAAAGATGGCTTCATCGGCTCTGGTGCCTGAGCCAAAAAGCAGCACCACACTTGATAGTTCTTCAGCTCCGAAAGTTGTCAGGCCTGAGAAACATGGTTCTCCCTTGGTTCAATCTGTTTCATTGGAACTGCTGGGGAGCCGGAAAAGGAGCCGGTCACCGTCCTTGGATCCTTTAAACTCGGTGCTGGTATCTCCTTTGCTACAGTCAGTGGCAGGTAGCCACAAGTCTTCCAGTCATTCCTCTAGATCCTCCAGGGTATCAGATGATAATGATGTGGAGCGGGTAGTGAAGAGGCTGCTTTGGACCCGGGCCCTAGCAGAAATTCTCTCGAGCCCAGCCCATCAGATCTTGGAGTCGAAAACGGTACCCCAACTATGCCGATTCCTTCTCCAACATGAATGAGTTTGGAGTTAGAGAGTATTGAAGTCATTGTGCTGGAACCACCGGAGCAAGTAATCACTACTGATATCTCAGCTCCAATGTTTGTTCTGGTTTCCTCAATGCTTTCGTCCATCGAGGGACCTGGGGGCTGAAACTCCCTTGTCGGCTCTGGGGGGGGGGGGGTCGACTCGGATCCATGTTCGAACCAGCTCTCCCACTCGGCGCCTCGGCTCAGGCGAGTTCGTCTCCCACATCTGCCTTGGAGCTACCCTCCTCGGTGCCATGGAAATCTCCTGGCCTCTTGGGGCTGGATTCTCTTTTGGCCCAGGACCATGGTGCCTTCGAGGTGATGTGGAGTGTGCTCTCAACTGAGTCTGCTCCACTTTTGGCTCCAGCCTCTCTTCCCCCTAAGGGACCAGTGTCCACCTCTTCATTACCCCTCCATCACTGACAGAGTAGAGAGCCAGTGCCCTAGGAAGCCACAATGGGTGGATCCCCCTCTTCCGATACCTCCCCGGAGCATCCCCCTAGGAGGTCTCTCAGAAGAGACAGTGTAAGAGGAAGCACATAGACTCCCCTGAGTCTGTCACTTCTGATACTGACTTAGAGGATTCAGAAGGGTCCCCATGGTTACCATCTGAGGATGTATCCTTTTCAGACATTATGGAGATCCTTAAGCAGAGGGGAGCTGGAAGTCCCCTTCCCCTTCTGAAGATGAGTCAGTATTCATGGAGGCGTTTGGCTCTCACCCCTCCACCTTTTGGGTGTCTCCACCTTTCGACCCACTCCTTTGTTTTTTGAGTCGAAATGTGTGGGACTCTCCGGACCCAGTGGAACCCATTCCGCAGAGGCCTAATAAGTTCATTATGGCCCCAGAAGATAGGCAGTATTTAACAAAAGGGGTTCCTGTAGATGCAATGGTGGTGGCAGCAGCCACAAAAAAGGAGTTAGCTGAAACTTCTGTATCTGTTTATCCACCTAACAAGGATTCTCATACGATGGACAGATATGGGAAGCATATGTTCTCCTCAGCGGCCTTTACCTT
Source organism: Protopterus annectens (assembly GCF_019279795.1). NCBI lineage: Eukaryota > Metazoa > Chordata > Ceratodontiformes > Protopteridae > Protopterus > Protopterus annectens. The sequence continues at coordinate 1,214,316,320 of NC_056745.1, read as the reverse complement.
ATGGTCGCTGAATTATTTGTCGCATATCACGCAACTTCAGAGGGATCTCCTAAAAGAGCTAGGAGATACCCTGCAAGGTGCTACAGCCCAGGACTTATCTGATAAGGTTAATTCCCAGCTTGCAACCTTAACCTCCATATCTAACTCCTCCATGCGCCTCATATGTTATGCAGCCAATGGAGCGAGCAGGGCAGCAGGCACAGGAATAGCTCTTCATAGACATTCCTGGATGCACCTTTGTGAGTTTGCCGAACCCTTCTGTTCTTCCTTTATTGACACTCCCTTTGATGGCTCGTTATTGTTTGGGCCAAAAGTGAAAGAAATTCTCACCAGCAGCCAACAAGATGGTAAGACTCTGTCTGCCGTTGGAGTCCATTTTTCCACCCCTACCAAACCTTATCCTAAAGGTCAAAAGAGCAGAAAAATGTGGTTCTGTAAGTCCAAAGGAGCCTTATCTGACACTTGTGGTGATCCTTCCACCAAGGGCAGAGGGGGGGAAATAACAGAAGATGCTATCCATGCAGCAGAGGGGGTCCGCATAACCAGAGTGACAGAGATACGTTTTCTGGTAGGCCCTTCCAGCACTCCTGAAAGAAGGCCTGCCTGTCCACCTCTGGAGACAGTCGGGGGGGGGGGGAGAATAGTGCTGTACCTAGAAACCTGGCTAAATCTGACTCAAGACAAATGGGTACAGTCCATTATATAAAGAGGATACAACATTCCCTTTCAATGTCCACCTCATCTGCCAAAGTTTATCCCAGACATTCCACCCGGTCAAAGGGATCAAGCAACACTAGAAATCCAAATGTTGCTAGAAAAAAGAGTCATCCAAGAAGTCCCTGCAAACCAACTAAGATCCGAAATTTACTCAAGGTTCTTTTTAGTTCCAAAAAAGACAGGAGACTGGAGACCCATATTGGATCTCAGCAGACTAAACAAGTCAGTGAAAAAGTCAAAGTTCCAGATGGTAACACTGGAGTCTATACTCCCGTTTCTGGGAAAAGACAATTGGATGTGCTCATTACATCTTCAGGATGCGTACTACCACATAAAAATGGACAGGCACGCAAGACGATTTCTACACTTCTGGCTGGGAGCCAGTCATTACCAGTTCAGAGCTCTGCCCTTTGGACTCACCACAGCCCCCAGGGTGTTTACCAAATACATGGCAGTATTCACAGCTCATCTGAGACATCAGGGATTCCAGGTGTTTCCATACTTAGATGACTGGCTCCTAACTGCCACCACCAAGCAGCTATTGATAAAAGCAAGAGACTACATCATGCATCTCTTCTCAAAACTAGGCATAAGTATAAATGCAGAAAAATCTACCTTGTTGCCATCACAGCATATTGCATTCATTGGGGCAGATTTAAATACAAACGACATGTTGGCAAAGCTACCTCAAGAAAGGATCCAGACATTACACAGTTACGTGATTACCTTACTCAACAAGAACAGAGTACAGGCAAGATTTGTGCTAAAAGTCCTAGGCTCTGTAGCAGTGATGATAACACTACTTCCCATGGCATGACTTCACATGAGAATATTGCAGTGGCTACTCTTCGCCCAATGGTCCATGCAGGAGTTACCCATGTCTCACAAAATCCTCATAACACACTCCTGCAAGAAGGACCTACTTTAGTGGGTTCATTCCACTCAGGTAATAATGGGCAGACCGTTTTTACTTCCCCAACCTATTGCTACAGTAACGACGGACATGTCAAAGAAAGGGGGGGGCATTATCTAGGACCGATGGTCCAAGGTGTTTGGAAAGATCAGGAGTACCATTTGCATCTCAATGTCCTAGAGGGTGGTGCTTCTGGCATTGCTAACATTTCAGGACTCTCTTCCCATGGGGATTATTGCAATTCAGACAGACAATATGTCGGTCGTATAGCACATCAACAAACAGGGGGAACCAGATCCTACCCCCTATGTCAAGAGGCCCAGAGAGTGTGGCAATGGGCAATATCTTCTCAACGCTTTCTGACAGCAATGCATATCCCAGGGAAATCCAGCATTATAGCAGACAGGCTAAGAAGAGCGATTCTCATGCCTCACGAGTGGTCCTTCAATCAGGAAGTTGCAAATCAAATTTTTCACAAATGGGGCCAGCCTTGCTGCGACCTTTTTGCCACTCCCTTCAATACCAAATGCAGCAACTACTTTGCCCTAATCCCCCCTCTGGGAGAGTCCCCAAGGGATGCACTGGTTCACGATTGGCCCCTGGGTCTTCTTTATGCCTTCCCTCATTTCTCTTGATTCCAAAAGTTATCCAGAAATCAAAGTTGTTGAGTCGCAGGTTTATTCTCATTGCGCCATACTGGCCTCATCAGATTTGGTTTCCCTTTCCTTGGCCCTACCTTCAGGAGGACTCATGGATCTTAGACCTAGTGCTAGATCTTCTGACACATCAGTCAGGAATGTTCCATCCTGCACTCCACACCCGCAAGCTGACAGCTTTGCCTCTCCACTTCCGATCTTAGCCAGGCTTCCGGAATTGTCCCCTGCAGTTCGTCACATTCTAGACTCCTCGCACAAGCAGACGACTAGGAAACTCTATGCAAGCAAATGGAAGAGGTTCTCTTGTTGGGCTAACAAAAGACATATATATCCCTTTACAACATCTATACCTGCAATTCTGGAATTTCTAACAGAAACCTTTAACCAAGGAGCAGCAGCAGCCACTATTTGAGTTCAATTAGCTGCTATTTTTAATTACCATGTGTGAGAATTGGGATCTAGTGTAATGTCTCATAGACTATGCAAAGCCTTCCTCAAGGGTACCTTTCTATTAAGACATCCCTTCAGAGAACCTCTTTGGGACCTCAATCGAGTATTACCATCTTTGATCCTGCCTCCTTTCAAACCAGCATCATCTTGTTCATTTAATTTTTTATCTTGGAAAACTCTCTTCCCGACAGCAATTACTTCAGCCAGGAGAGCATCAGAGTTGCAAGCCTTGTCTATCCATCCACCTTATTTGATCTTCCACAAAGATAGAGTTTCCCTCAGAACAAATCCTTCCTTCTTGCTGAAAGTTTGTTCTCAAGCGAATTTAAACCAAAATATAGAATTACCAGTGTTTTTTCCTAACTATGGCAACAAGGCAGAGGATAAACTCAACCAACTGGATGTGCATGGACAGTTGCATTTTTACTTGCACTGGACTAAAGAATTAATTCCCACAATAAAGAACCACCAGGGAAAATCAAAGGGCATTCAACTACAGCGGTATCTACCTCCATTGCCTTTCAATCCAGACTTCCATTGGATATAATTTGTGCTGCTGCTACATGGGGTAACCCTCATACCTTTATTACTCATTACAAAGTAGATGTGGCCTCCCAGAAAAGGGCATCTTTTGATTACTGTCCTGAAGTGTTTATTCCCTTGAGCCACCCAAGAAGAAGGTGCTAACCAGCAAGAATGAAGGCGAGATGGGACAACATAACATAAAGAAGTTATGTACTCACCATAACGTTCCATGTTTGTTGACCACTATTTCGCCTTCAGTCTTGTATCCCTCCCAGCTATCCCCCTCCTGAAGGATCTAGAGGAAATTTCTCAGAAATTGGCAGATAAGGTCTGATTGCCTTCTTGCCCTTTCTTGTTAATTTTATGACAATATCTTTCAGATATTATCCTTTTGGATATTGAATATATCATAGGTACCTTTCTTCCTCAAACGAGATCTGGGGAACAGCTGCTAAGTACCATGGTATAGGACTCAGCCTTGAACCGTAGGAGCTCTCGAGCTTTAGTATAGGACGAGCCAAACCCATCCAGCAAGACTGAAGGCGAGATACTGGACAACAAACATGGAATGTTATGGTGAGTACATAACTTCTTTTTTTACTTCAATAAAGATTTTATTGCATTATTTTCATATTGGGTTGTTAAATTGCATTGAAACAGTATTTTGTGGATTTATTGTGTTTTTTCTGTTTTGTCACTCCTCATCTTTTTTCTCTCTTTTTTCTTATTTTGCATCTGCATTCTTTCTTCTTTTTTGTTTTGCTTTTCTCCCATTTTTTTCCTTTTTTATACAGGTTCAAATTCCCCAGGAGCAGACCAGGCATGTAACTTCCAAGCTAGGGAGAGATTGCCCTCTGGTCACCTGGGAATATCAGGGTCAGATTGGAGGCACTAATCCTGCAGGCACTCTGGCATGTGGCAACCTGGCAAGCCTCACTGAATGGGGGCTGTGGAGTTTGGTTGAGGGTGTACTGCTAGATGTAGTGGACAGGAGAATTCAGCCAACTGAAGCCTCTCTCCAGTATGTAAGAGATACACTCACCCAGCTGGTGCTAACTACAGTGCCAACACAGGCCCTTGCACCCTCAACATCGGGGAACATCACTGCAACATCATTTTGCTGTGGATGTGTTTGAGGCTCTGTGGACTGGGATTCCAGCTAGCATTTCCTTAGTCCTTTTTCCGTTACTGTTTCTGCTTTGCTCTCTTCCCTATTCCCCACCCACACCATCCTATTATAAAAAAAAAAAAAAAAAATGGGGGGGTCTACCCCTTGACCATAGCAAAATGCCCATCCTCTCTCACTTCCTCCAATACAAATCCTCTTGCTGTTTCTCTTGTGTCTTCATCTCTTTGTTTTGTCTACCCTTTTTCAATCTGTCCTATCACACCATTTCAGTTCTTTAATGAAACCATCAGGGTGTCCACAAAAGGATGCTCCTATATAAAAAAAAAATTATAAACCCCTTTTCTTTAGAAATCTCTCTTAAGCATAAAAAAGAGAACCAACAAACTCAGTCAAAGGTAGATTAAAAACTCTTTTAATCCAAACCGTAAAAATGGTAAGTGCTTTTGTGAGTATTACGCTTCAACAGACCATAGAAATGCAAAGGACACTGAACTCTAAACAAGTAAATCAATAAAACAATAAAATCAATCAAGAATATAACTACTACAAACAATTAATAAAGCAATACATATTCAATGAATGAGGAGGCATGTCTTGAGCAAAGGTTTCAATGGCACCATACTATTCAAGCCGGAAATTTTATCAGCACGTAATGCAACAATCCATTTAGTTTCAGCCAACTCTGTCCTATTAACTGTATCCCCTCCCCTTATATCTTTCTCAATCTTCTGCAAACAAATACATTTAAAAGACTGCATACCGCTCTTGTTCAAATTACAGTACTTGGCTAGTGCATTTAGATCGCTGTTTTTAGGTATATTATACAAATGGTGCAGAACTCGTTCTCTCAACATACAATTAGTTTTACCAATATAAAAAGATGTACAGGCAGTACACTTCACCAGATAAACTAAATTCCTAGTACTGCATGTTGCAGAAACCTTTAACTCAAAGCGTGCTCCTGTATCAGGATGTATAAATTCAGTCACTGGTTCTAAAAAATGGACATATCTTACAAGACCCACATGGATGTATCCCTAAAGACTGCATATCACTCCATGTATCTTTTCTATAACAAAGTTGTCTTTTAAGTTAAAATTTATTCTTAAAGGAAAAGCTTGGTTTAGAACCAACAATAGATCTAACTCTTTCGTGTGCAACCAGAATTGTCCAATTCTTTTTAATTATAGCACATATAGACCTTACTGGATGGCACAGTGGTATAGCGGTAGCATTGTCACCTCACAGCAAGAGGTTCCCCAGTTCGATTCTCGGCTGGGGTGCCTTCTGTGCGGAGTCTGCATGCCCTCCCTGCATTCATGTGGGTTTCCTCCCAAGTTACAAAGACATGCATCTGGAGCATTTCTCCCCAGGCCTCCTGAAAATTGGTTTAGTTCCAAGTCAGACTTTCCTGGTTAACAAATGTTTAATAAAAAAAAATAAATAAAATAAAAAACGTCAGTCGAATAAGTCAAGGGTATGGAAACTAAACTGGAGTGGGTATTACTATTCTCATTATCTGTCACTGCCGCTGAACCTTCAACCCTAGCTACATCAATAGTACTATAGCCCCTATTTAAAAAATCCCTACCTAATTTACAAAGGCTACTCTACACTCAGTCTGCCCACTACTCACTCTGGAAGCCCTCATAAATTGACTTTTCATAACATTATTATATTTAAATCGAGGGAGCATGCTAGAGCTATGCAGTATATTGTTCTTACTACAGGGCTTAAGATAGAGGTTCATATTGATGCAACCAATGGTATCTTTACTAATTGTCACAGCCAGAAAATCTACCGTATGTCTATAAAAAACATAGATAAAGTGAAGAAAATCAGTTGTTGCCTCAAGGTAGTGGATGAAGGCGCATAAGTCCCTCTCATTGCCACTCCAGATAAAAAGATGTCATCTATGACATGTTTATAATGTGATATATGTATAATATACAAAGGGATTATTGGTTAAGACAGACCTTCTCCCATCAGGCAAGCACAAGATGTGCCCATAGCAACACCAATTATAATGTGATATATGTATAATATACAAAGGGATTATTGGTTAAGACAGACCTTCTCCCATCAGGCAAGCACAAGATGTGCCCATAGCAACACCAATTATAATGTGATATATGTATAATATACAAAGGGATTATTGGTTAAGACAGACCTTCTCCCATCAGGCAAGCACAAGATGTGCCCATAGCAACACCAATTATAATGTGATATATGTATAATATACAAAGGGATTATTGGTTAAGACATACCTTCTCCCATCAGGCAAGCACAAGATGTGCCCATAGCAACACCAAGTTTCTGAGGGTAAAAGCACTTTTTAAATAAGAAAATATTATTCCCTAAAACAAGTTCAATCAAAGAACAAATCAAACCAGTCTGAGTGTCAGAATACATACTATACTTACTCAAAAACAATTTAATAAACTCTATTCTTATAGTATTAGGTATAACTATAAACAATGAAGTTATATCCATCATGACAAAAAAATCTAAAATGTCCAATGCATTCCTATTAATCACTGCTAAACACTTTAAAAAGTCTTTTATATCCTTAAGTACTATATCAATATTACTTAATACAGGTCTCAACTTTTTCTCCATGAAGATTGACAGGGGTTCTGTCACCTACTCACAGCCCGAAACTATGGGTCTCATGAGTGGGGTCAGAGGGACTTTGTGAATCTTTGGGAGACCATATAACACTGGAGCTAGAAGTTTATCAACAAGAAAACGTATAAAGTTCATAAGTACAAAAAACCTTCAAGCAATAATCAAATAAATAAGACTGCATTCTCTTAGTAAATATATCAAGATCAAAATTTATTAACGATTCATATGTATGTGAATCAGATAACATCTCATGCATGCTTCATATATAATATTCAGCATCCATAAACACAACCGCATCCCCTTATCTGCCGGAAGTATCTGAATCATATCATCCTCTTTCAGGTGTTTTAGCGCCAATAATTCTTCCGTAGTTAAATTTAAAAATTTCACATGACTGCCTGTGCTAGCATTATTTTCCACAAGGTCACATCCATAGTTCTCATAAACACCTCTAATAGTGGATCTAATTTAGGTGTAAAGACGCTCAGTTTCTTAAAGTTCAAAACTCTATCGTCAGTATCAGAGAATGTTAGTCTAAGCATAATATTCCTAACAAATAATTTAATGTCCAAAATGTTATCAACCACATTTGAACAACTGGCTGGAATAAATGAGAGCCCTCTATTTAGTACCTTGATTTGTGGTTCAGTCAAAACTAACAAAGAAACATTATATATCAATGATTCAGCTGACCTTTCCTCGAAGGGGCATCTATTTGGCAAGCCCAATCTCATGAGATCTTGCATCTCTTTCTGTCTTGGCTCAATTATCTCTGCTCTCTGAACATCTTCTCAGTTCTCAATGGACCTGGGAGACTGGGAAAAAAACAGATGAGTGGCTGTTGCTCCTTCCTCCTGACAACAGGTGACTCAGTAGATGCAGAATTCAACACAGAGCTGGTTAAAATGGTTGAAGCATCTGAATTAGAGACTGTAACAGAGGAAGCACCAAGAACAGGTTGTTCTATGGCAGATACAACCATAACATTCACTTTCATACTAGCAGTATCTGAATCAGTTGCATTTATATGACTGGTTTCTGAATTTGGGCCAAGAAAAAATATCACTCTATTTAAAGTCTCTAAAATGTCTTTCAATCTTCTACTCTTTTTGCTGCTTTGAAGTCTCATATCATAGACATTAACATTATTATACAATTCATCAATCATCAACAAACAAGACTCTCATTTATATTGTCAACTGAGATCATGCTGTAACTGTTCAATCTTTATAGTCAAGGTATTTTCATGAGGCTTGAAAAAATCTATTAGCAGTGTCATATATTTATCTCTTATTTTCAAATGGGTCTACTTCAGTACACCGACAGTACACAAGAACAACATTCACAACACCGAGACTGGATGACCGACAATGGAAATAACCAACAGTACAAAATCCCGACACTGAAAACACCGACATGTGAAACGAGCGCGACTGTGTAAGTATGCGATATTGACAAATGTTAGGGTGCGGGTAAGGTAAGTGTGCGATAGTGACAGATCTTAGGATTAGGGTGTGGGTAAGGTAAGTGTGCGATAGTGACAGACTTTAGGGTTAGGGTGCGGGTACGGTAAGTGTGCGATAGTGACAGACCTTAGGGTTAGGGTGTGGGTAAGGTAAGTGTGCAATAGTGACAGACCTTAGGGTTAGGGTTTGGGTTAAGGTTAGTGCATAGATAGCTGTGTATGTAAGGTATAGTGTAGGTTTGTAAGGTTTTTGGTGTGCTTGTGTTTTGTGTGTGTTGTGAGTCAGTGTTATGGTGTTCAGTAATGTGGACTGTTGGTTTTGTGTGGTATCGGCATTTTGGCTGTCAGGTTTGTGGTGTGTCGGTATAGTGTAGGGGATCCTTTCAAATACACCATCTGCCATTTCTTAAGTAAGTCAGGGAAATGATTACTAGAGGTAGGCATTTTTACCACACAACGACCTCTCGGAACCACCTTCAGAGCTACACACACCTCAAGATGTAATCTCTGCCATCAGTGGTTTATAAAGTTTATTCTCTAGGACCTTCATTGATTCAAAAAACACATACATACCAGCTATAACATCTTCAAATGAGCCAGCATCAGTAGTTGGTACATTCAAGTGCAATAAAGAATACATTAAGAAGTCTGCTTAAATGCTTATAATAAGACATTTCCACAGACACATCAGGATTATAATCAAACACTACTGCGCTCCCTTCAGCCATGTTCTACCGATAAAACCAACAATATAGTCAATGTAAGAAAAGAACAAAATCAGTAGATAAAGGCCAATCCAAAAAAACAAAGAACCAGCCAACTCAGCTGAAGGTAAATAAAAACTCCTTTAATCCAACTGTAAAAAATTGTCAGCGCTTTTGATTGTATTACACGTCATCAGACCATAGAAATGCAAAGGGCAGTGAACTTTAAATAGGTAAATCAATAAGCTATTCTAAAATGCTTTGAATGTGACTGCGCTTAGCCACTCTTGCCTGTGACATGCCAAAGCATATACAACTTATGATATTGAGAAATAATCTGCAATTTCAAAATGATGAACTTTATACAATTTAGTCTTATGTGAAAAGTGGACATGTTTTTAAAAATTGCTTCATTTATCCATATTCTTTGCAAAAATGTTTAGCCGACCTTATATGCATATAAGTGTGGCTCCATTATTTGCACATGACTGTTATGCACTTGCGAAGCACTGGACTATGAACTATGAATACTGATCTATGTTTCACTCCTCACCACTCTCGTTTCGGCAGTACTAGATGTGTGCAGATTTACTGGCTGTTACTGAGCTGGAATTGAAGCTTTCTTCACTCCCTTCCTTCTGCTATCCCTTGCCATTCAGATCTTTTTTTTTTTTTTTTACACCCTCTAAACTACTCAGCGACACCAGTAAAATACACCCACAGATATCACTTCCATTACCTAGCCATTATCTCCATTACCTAGTTCCTGAAGTTAATTTTCAGCACCATCTCAACATCACAGAAAAAAAAATAACAAACTTCTTTTATGGGGTGAGGAAACCTCATATTTCATCCCCCAAAGGCAAAAGTGCAACTGGAAACATCTGTCGATTATCACCAATGCCTCTAGGGAAAAATGACATACTGCAGAGGTGACCAAATACATCTGTAAATTTAGAACTTTTTTCTTCAAAAGAGAACAGCATTGTAACACTTGCCAAAGGCCAACTATCTACCAAAAAGTACAACTTTTACTCGGCTCTTATTTTAAGCTCCAGTAGTTAGGACTCCTTTCATTATTAGAACCTCTACATACCAGCTGAGATCTCTTCTCAATACAGTACTACCTTATTCACTCCCCAAAATAAGCTTCACTGCATTGACCATAGTTTGTCTTTGATGGGCCAAAGCTCTGGGACATCCACCACATTTAAAATCTCTATACTCTTACTCTCAGTTTAGCTTAAAATTAAAAAAAAAAAAAAACATCATAGGACTTAGATGTTGTTGTGTGCAAAACATGTCAATCACAACCACACTCACACCAAAGAGTGTTGTGACTTCAGTATTTGTTCAACCTTTATCTTATTCCCGTTGTTCTCCCTTAACATAGCTTACTTCCTCTTCTTCATCCTCAACATATTTAAGCTACCACCTAAAACATAAATATTTTATATATATTAATCCACTGTGAATGGGGCTTGCACAGCTGCATTTTACTAATTGTTGCTGATTACTGTTCAAATGTTTTCATATGCATTTTTCTATCCAAGCTGTTTCTGCTATTTGTATATACCTCTCATCGAGTCCGGTCTGGTCTAAAAATGGTCTATTTGGATCAGTCCTCTACCCTTAAATAAATAAGCAAACACATAAATAAATAAACAGTTCACATTGTGCAACTACAGACTGAAGTCTGTCACTGGCTCTCCAGACTTTTACTCACTTCGGACTAAGCACACTGCCTTCCAGTGTTGTCCAACTGACAGCAATTGAAACTTCACCATGACTGTGTCTGTGCACCCCCCCCTCCACTAACACAAAGTATTTTCCAGGGGGGGGGTACCAATATCTGTAAGGAATCAACATCCCCTTCCTTTTTTATGGTAATGTTTCTACAATAGCATATTAAAATCACAATTACCGTTTGCCCTTAAGATATTCCAGCCATTAAATATATGCAGGGTAGAAAGAACTTTAGCAAAATCCCCTCAAACTGCAAAAGGTAGCAGATACCACTGCACCATTCCAATGCACATACCCTAACATTGCTAAAAAAGCAGCTACCATACTCAAACCTAAATAAAGAAAATGTTCACTAGCAATAAATAAAATCAGGCATTGTACTTGCTAAAAATATACACAAGCAGATTTAACAGTATAAAAGAAACAAAAGATTAAGTGCATTTTAACAGATAAATGACAAAGAATCATAACTAACAACTTTTCTGGACCTTTCTCTTTATCACTAACTGGCAGATTTTTATCAACCTCTGATGGCATAAAGAAGATTCCTAGCTAACAGCTATCAAGACCTCTCTTGAACTGAGAAAAATATACAGCATTCCTACTAATTTCTGACTCAAATGTCCAAATAGTAGTTGCATAATCTCCATAGGCAAAACGGAATTCAGTGCAGGCTTTGTGCAGAAGTAAACTGCACAGTCCAAACGTAAGGCAGTCCCCGGGATTCATGAACCTTGCGCCAGGCGCATGCATGGCGTAGGCGCCACAACGCCAGACATGGCCGCCGAGCGATTCAGGTACGATCCAATTCCATGTGCACTACCGGCGTGCGCCTGAGTTGCGCCGCCTCCAGCGTAGGTATGTTAAACACCCCATGTGCGGTGTTGCACCATGCAAATGAAGGCATGTAGCGATTCACGAAGTGGCGCAGGCGTAGCATAAGGGCACGGCAATGTAAACCAAAAAAAACGGTTTACATATATCCAAACATGACATAGGAGTAACGGAAGGCTGTCAACGTCAGGTATCATACTGGTGCAATATGCCAATGGCGAAAGACACTGAGAATGTCAAAAGAAAACATGCAGAAAATGTAAATAATGACATAAATGGTATGTACGCAGAAACCACAGCAGAACCCCAGGACATGTCAGCGGAAGCTGCGAAACAATGAAATAATATGACAATGTCATAAAAGAGCAGTATAATACACATCAGCTTCACAGCCACAATACACCATAATATGCATGGAAAGCCACAACCACAGCTCAAGGGTTGCCAAGGAGTGGCAGCAGTGTCCGGCACCGTAACCATGTATTAGTAGTCAATGCCATGCAAATGAGGCAGATAATACTGAATCGCAAAACCCCCGCCGGCGTAAGGCTGCACCAAACGGCGCAGCGGTAATACACCGAGGAGTGGCCTAGAGGGAATACATGTCAACCGCAGAGAGGTGTGCCACTGTAGGAGGAAGCACATTGGAGCCAAACAAACATGGGCTGTACAATGCACATCACAGCAGCAGGACAGGCGTGTGAGGAAATAGATGCGCTGAGAGTACACAATGCGCGCACAGATGCATGTGCACGAGGATGACTACGTTCCCCCAACCCAGTCATGTGACGGCCGCCCCGTCAACAACCACGGATACAGGAAGGTGATGCGGAGAATATGAGGAAATGCGGAAGCAGTGTAATTGGAGTTGTAATGAGCAATCAACACCAATCAACCCACGAAGGGCAATTGGCGGCAGCTGACAACTCTGCATGCAGAACCCCGCAAAACGGGAAAGGGGAGGCATATGAATGCAAAGAAAGTAGGGGATGTAGCAGAATTGCAAAGAGCGAAGAACTGATACAGCACAGCCAAGTAGAGAGGTAGCATAATGGCGGCGGCAGACAAAATGCATGATATGCCATGTGCCTGCAGGATGCACTCCAGGCAATAGTAGGTGCAACGTGCAGAAACAGTAAGGTAAGGTGTAAAGCTAAACCAATGCAGGCAAGTGCAATGTAACACCAAAGGCAACAGCGGTGCAATGCCAACGGTAAAACACGGAAGATAATCCACATATACGGCCGCACAGACACACCCAATGACATCACCGGGTGTACAGCACAACAGTATAAAGTGTGAATGCACACAACACACAGCGCGTATTCCCAAACGCTGCACTTTAGGGTATAAACACACGGGGAACTTTTAAAATGTATATGTTGGGTGCCGCCGTGGCCGTGATACATCGGCATGTGTCAGAGACAGACGGAGTTGCGGAGGAGGGTCCCGACAACTACCGTAGGCCTCAGAGGAGAAGGAGAGTGTTCAGACCAAGGGTAACCTACCAGGGGCTTCAAGACCTGGAGATAGTAGAGCGTTACAGGGTGGACAGGGACACGTTACAGCAAATAGTGGAGCTGTGCCGGCCACGCCTGAGAACAAGAAACAACAGAGGGGAGCCCATCCCAGTGGACACAAAGGTATGTGTAAGCTTGTGAATACTGGCTACAGGTACCTTTCAAAGGCCAACCGGGGATATAATGGGCATTTCACAGGCATCAGCATCCAGGGTACTACACCAGTTTCTGGATGCCATGTTACGACATGCCCATGAGTATATATACTTCCCCAGATCTCAGGAGGAGTTGGCTAGCAATATGCGCCACTTCCACCGTGTGGCACAATACCCGGAGGTACTGGGTGCGATAGACTGTACGCACATAGAAATCAAGTCACCACCTGGGGAGCAGGGTAGACGCTACATAAACCGCAAGGGATTCCCCTCCATCAATTGCCAGGTCGTGTGCAATGCACAGGGCATTATCATGGATGTGTGTGCTGGCAGCCCTGGAAGCTACCACGACTCCCATATCTGGCATGCCTCACAGCTGTATCAGGTATTCGCCAGGGGGGACATCACACAAGGTCACCTTGTGGGGGATGCTGGCTATGCACTGGAGCCGTGGATGATGACACCCATCAGAAATGCACACACACACACATGCAAGAACGCCATAATGAGGCACACGCACAAACCAGAATAATCATAGAGCGTGTGTTTGGGATGCTGAAATCACGGTTCAGGTGCTTGGATACATCCAGTGGAGCCCTGCAGTACTCTCCAGGCATATGTGCCCACATATTCATAGTATGTGCCATGCTACATAACATGATCCTGCGGAAACAGCTGCTGCAGGGACATAATGGTGGAGGGCCACCAAGCCCGCCACAACTGCCAAGGCAAGCACAGGCACAGAGCGTTCAGCGCCATGAACACACTGTGCCAGCCCCAGTAGGCAGACGGAGGCGTACCCAATATGCCTATGCCTTGGCAAAGAGGGAACGTATAGCACATACTCTGACAGCGTAGGCCCCATGGACTGACACCTCCCTACCTGCACACACAGTGAAATGGACGGCACACAAACATGGCCATCCGTAATGTGTACCGTATGGGCGGTCCCATGTGTGACTCCAACATAGGTAGCACCCAAACACTGCACACCCAACAGCCAGAGGAGCATGGAACGCCAACACCTCAACCGTACGCGGGTCCTACAGCAGACGGCGTAGCCGTATGCTGCCACGTTCGCCGCAAGGTGTATACATATGCACATATGTGCATACACAGATATGGAGATAGATATCATTACACACGTAGAAATATATGTACACATGCACAGATATAAAGTACAACAGGTAAGACAGGGAATCACAGGGATGCAAGGTGACAGAGAAGTAAGACGCGATATCTCTACATAGTAAACATAGTGAACGACAACCCGAGTATCTGGGAGGGTTGACAGAACAGGGAATGGCACCCATGGAAAGGTCAACCTACCTAAATGCATAGTCGCGAGTCGGGATGATCGCCAGGCCACGGTACAGTAACAGGACATGTGCGGGTACTATTATTAGGATATGAGGGCGGAGGTAGACACCGCCGCCGGTGATGCAGGCAACGTAGGTACTGTCTGCAACCATCCCTGCGACAGCGGCAGTATGTGTATGTGTGAGGTGAGGGTGTCGTGTGTTCCGCTGTGCGAGTGTAATGTGTGTGCCACTGTAAAATGTGTATGTAGGTGACATGTGACAGGCGGAGTGGAATAACATGTGTAGGCATACAGTATAGGAACCACAGGCATATGTACAGCAGTACCCCCAAAGTAGTACTGAGAGCCCCTCCCTGGCTAGGCGCGTGGCGACGTAAAACGATGCAAAGCGAAAATGTCCCAGAATGTACCACAGGAGTATAGCCAACATGAAATGCAAAGGACGCATGTACAAACCATGACCGTATGTATGGCACCGATATGTTCATTTCAAAATGATACGTCGGCAACGTTACACAGCAATAGTCATGTACCACGGAAATACGCATGTGCTACCCCGGCACCGATCGTGGCTACGTATTGGCCCGTAAACACTGCTGTGTGTTCTACGAGTGTTAAACAAGCAATCGCCACCCGAATAGGTGGCAACCGGTAGCATACAGGCCGTCCCAAGTACAGGACCACAATGACCATAAATATCTGGGACAAAATGCCAAGGGATAGTCGGCATGTACGAACAGCCGCAGATATACTACCGATGTGACGGAGGAATACATGCAGGAAGCACACATGCAGGCGATACCGACACCAGACGACATCAACAAAACCTACACTCCTAGAACAACAGACAGGTAACTTGCAGTTCCCCAGGCAGGGATGGAGCACACACACAAGCATACCGTGTATGTAGAAATGCAAGGCCCACAACCCGTACCCGTCACCCACAAATGCCGATATACCCCATCGCACATATCAAAGGGATACAAGCCGCAATAGCAGCAAAAACATACAGGCAGTCAATGACAGCGGCATAACCGCAACATCTCGCGTGGGAAACACTATCAGCAGCGGATGCATACCTGCATCCGTTGTGTAAAGGAATACAAGAGCTATGTTACACATCCGAATGCAAAACGCCATCGACAGACGCTGCCAGGACAGGGACACCCACATGTCGAACATAATACCATACCCAACACACACAATCCATGGCTAACACCACTGCGAAATGTACCTGACACCACACATAGCGGCTGCAGTCACACATAACATAACACAATACATACCATCCCCACGAAGGTAGTGCAAATAACCAACGCCCAGGCGAGGAATGAACCATGCCCTAGTTCCGACGTGTACTGTACGAATGGAGTAGATGCACAGGTGATATGCGCATAAGTACACACCGAGGAACAGCTATTGGTGTGATGAACCCACATGTCGCAGGTGACGACGGATATAAGGAAGACTCCTAGGATATTCAAACTGTATGTTCATACCGAACCAATACTACAAAACGGCTCGACTGACACTAAAATATATAGCGAGACTCGAACGGAATATGGAAGTCAACATAGGAAAGGTATGTAGAACCCACGAGATGTACTGGTGTGTAATGCATGATATGTATGATGAAGCTGCACTGTATGTGAACGGTGTTTGTAAGTAAAGATACCTGTCCATAAAGCAGAGAGTGGTGAAAGGTGGTTATGTAGTGCTAACCTGCTGAGCATACCAACGACTGTGGACACCGTGTGCACAGCAGTGGGACATCATGTACACAGCCGGGATAACCCAAGGGCTGCCATAGGGGGCAAAACACAGAACAATGCCACCACACACGCCGATGCTGGCAGTGGATGTCCAACAAGGAAGTGCCACAGCAGGGGATAGGACATGTATGTATACTGTCACAGCACACATGTGTATGGGCATATACCGTCAATGTCAAACGTAATGTGCGCACGACGTGCACGTATGCCTTGCAGTAGGGGTTACTATGTCAAGTATGTGTAATGTAAAGCTGTCATGGTGGATATGACAGACATCATACACAGTATCACAGGCATAGCATGCATAATGGAGGTATGGCCTAGTGTTATGTACACTAACAGGATATGTATGGCCTGTACATATGGGACAGAGTAGTAGCAGAATAGCCACCCGAAATGGAAGGAACACCAAGTAACCATGTCCAAACGATCTGTAGCAGGTGCAATGTGTGCAACAATGACATCCGGCAGGTCCATGTGTAAACACATGTGCAGTGTACACAGTAGTGTCACCTCCCCATGGTAGTGTCCACTGAACAGCAGAGGTGGATGTCAACTGCATGTCTACACAGTACTGCCGCTGTGGTGGTACCATGTCTATGTGTCACCCTATCAGCAAGGGAGCTATCACATGACCACTGCCACAGTGTGTCCCTGTGGGATGTGCACAGGAGCTACGTTCCACAGCATGGTGTGTGTCGTGTCTGCGGAAGTAACACAGAAGCCCAGGTTAAGCAACGTGGCATGTGTGCACATATGCAGGAGTGCTTCATTCACCCCGCCCACTGCAATTGCCATGTAGGAGTACTACATGCATCACTAATGCAGAGGACATGGCCCATGTCAGAGTAGATGACACCCCTGTGTAAGTGGTACGCAGATGAGTACAGATGTGTTCCCCATCTGTCATCTGCATATGTAAACTGTCTGAGCCTGGTATACATCACGGCATGACTATACCGTGCCATGTAAAGTCGTAGCCATTGTGGAAGGTACACCACGAATGTGTTATTGTAACCCTGCCCATGTGTAGATGTGTGTATGGCACAGGTACAAAGGCTAACAATGTACCAGCAACACACACAGTACAGATATGTGTGGCCCTGCATATGTGTACCCACGCCACAGTGGAATATGGCAACCACAGCACCATGTGGGGCATGTGTGTGTACAGCAACCATGTACAATGTGATATGCATGTATGGGGACAGTATCCATGTGATACCCAGTGGATGACTGTTGCTATGCAAAGGTGATGTGTATGCACCATGTGTGATGTATCCGATGCAATGACATCTACACGATATATCTGCCACACTGACACCTGTATGGTTGTCAGCAGTATGAGCTGGTGGAGCTACAATGCCACCAGGTATGTAGATGTGGGATATCTAGGCATGGACAGTACTCTGTGACAGCATGTTGTGTATGTAAGCAAATAGTGAACATGAGGGGCCACATGACTGAGGACTGTGTAATGCCACATGTACCTGACATGTAGTAGGTAGCATGATATGCTTGCACCACTGTGTGTCCTGTCCAGGAGTCATATAGCCTAACATCCTGAGACACAGGGTATGATGTGATGGTGGATGTGTACATTGCCAATACCAGAATGTGGAATGGTGCTGAAGGGCAATGTGGGGACAATGTCTGATCTGTTACCCTCTGTACCACACCAACCACCCATGCAATGGTATGACAGGTGGCCAGCATGTTCCGCCATGGCTGATACCTGCTGTATTACCTCTAGGTGGTCGTTGATGTCGTGCTTCTTATCTGGTATTTACGCACAGCATTCTTCTTTGATAAGCGCACGCGTACCACCTCTCGCCGCCAGGGTGCAGTCAAGAGCCATTCGAGTTTGCAGCACAACAGTTCTCATTGCATTCAGTTCATCAGTCACAAGTTCGTGAGTGGAAAGGTCGCATTGCTCATTACTTCGGGAGGTTTTGACAACTTCCTCAGTTCCCAGATTGATTTGACTGCTCCATAGGCTGTGATTATTCCAGCCCAGGATATGACACTGTCACTCAAGTCCATATGAGTCAACTTTCCTTTATCACTTACGGATGAATGATCTTTCCAACCAGCTTCGATTTTACCCACTGGATTAGTAGGTTTTTCGACTGAGTTCCCAGTTCTTCAAGCTATATCTCTTACATGTCGTATCTTACCCAGAGGCAATTCTGCAGTATGTCTTATGGCTGGAACCAGATAACCCAAAAAACAACTGCCGGACCAATTCTCAGGTAACCATTGATATGCTTTTTTCCCACAAACAAAATAACAATATTCTACTTTAGTACTGATGCGGGTTAACTCTGAATGAAACATTTTCCTGTCTATAACAGACAACTGTTTATACAATGCAGGATTTGTCTGCACATCTTTCAACGTTGTTCTCATTAAGCTTACATACGACTCCTATATCGTGCTACAACTAGTACTCTCATCTTTGGCTTTTAGATAATATTTGTAAGACACAGTTATATTACAATCACTCCAACCAACTTGGAGTGTATCATTTTTATAGAGACAAACAATTCCTTTTTGTGTAACAGGTAAGTACAGTGCCACTTTGTCCTGTGATCTCACAGAACCTGTATCAAAAAGTAGCTTTTCACAGGTCTCATTTATCCCCAAGGGGACAGCAGACATCAAATGTCCTCCATATGCTGTAGGTATGGCAGTACAAACCCAGCAATTTGAAATGTTCATAGTCTCTACATACACACGCTTCATGGCTAGGTATGTGTAAAAGTTGGGATGCCAATCTGTGGCCAGTTCATCACGTTTCATCATTTATATCTGTGTAGTTATATGCAGGAAAGATCCCAGCAAAAGAAAAGTCACCACAAACATGGTTGATAGGTGTATGATCAGTAGGACAGTAAACCAATGTCTTTGGGGTTGCTTTGTATTTTCATACACTCTGGCCCTGGTCATTCTGTCTCTGTGGTATATCGGCTACGAAATGTTTCTTAAACTGAATATTCTTCACCGGTTTGAAATGGGTCAGGTGAACCCAGGACGACCTCTCCGCAACCTTTACTGCGGTGGGTGTTGCCAACAGTACCTGGTACGGACCTTCCCACGTTGGACTCGTCCAGTTGTTTCTTTGGATAACTTTCAACCACACCCAGGATCCTGGAGTCAGCACTGCGTCCGGCTTCGTTTGTTCTTTATCTGAAAAAGAGTTTAACTGAAAACAAATATTATTGGTTAACAATCCTTTCATATAACTGGCTAATGAGCCATCGACCTCCAGCTCTGCAGGCATGACAGCTTTCCACTGTGGCACATAATATGCCCTTCCAAATACTACTTCAAAGGGGGTCAAACCCTTTACATTTGGAACTGTTCTCATGCTCAGCAATGCTAGAGGTAGACAGCAAATCCAATTCTTCTGAGCCTCACTCATCAACTTCCTCAACTTATTTTCTAAATCCCATTGTACCTCTCCACCAGTCCTGCTGACTGTGGGTGGTATGCGCATTGATTATTCCTGGAAATCCCAAAGAATCTCCCAGATTGCTGGATTGTCTGGTTCACAAACTGCGTTCCATTACCACTATAGATTCTTTCCGGTATGCCAGATCTAGAGATTATTTCTTTTACTAGGGCCTTTGCCGCTGTTGCTGCATCCGGATTCCTGGTTGGGGAAGCTTCTACCCATTTTGAAACATATCTATAATCACTAAACAGTATTTCTTCCCTTCACATTTATTCAGCTCTATAAAATCCAGACAAATAGTATGGAATGGCTATGGTGGTGTAGGGAAACCCCCTCGCTTCGGTTGGAATGCTCCCTGTGCATGATGTTTACTGCAAATATGACACGCTGCATAAACTGTTTGTGTGTAGTTCGTAATTCCGTATGGTGGGAATATTCTGTTAACTTACTGTACCATCCCCCCTGTTGAGACATGGCTCTGCCCATGGCTCAACACAGCCGCATATCTAATTAAATTAGACGGTAATATTGGCTTTTTCTCTTTGGAGATGTACAGTCCGTCTTCAAGGATTGCTCCTCGTCTTACCCACTTCTGTTTTTCTGCTTTCGTAGTTAATGTTTGCATTGTTGTAAACATTTCTAAATCTAACATCTCTGAGGGTTGTAATTCCTTATTCAAAAAGACAGTTTCTGAGTGTGAGGCTGCTTGTTTTGCAGCTGCATCAGCTCGTGCATTACCTTTCGGAATCTTATCCTGTTGCTTTGTATGAGCTGCACATTTACAAATAGCTACTTTAGTAGGTAACTGAATGGAATCTAATAAATTCAACATGAATTGCGCATGATTAATCGGTTTACCAGTGGATGTTATCATTACCCTATTCTTCCACTGCTGCGCAAAAACATGCACTGTAGAGAAAGCATACTGACTATCAGTATATATGTCCACACATCTTTTTTCCGCTAGAGTGCAAGCACGTGTTAAAGCTATCAATTCTGCTGCGTGGGCAGGCAAGTTATGCTGCAGGGGTTGGGCTTCTACAATCTCAATATCAGTAACTACTGCATAACCTACTAGATTCTTTCCTGTAGGACCCTTTCTACATGATCCGTCCACATAAAATGTCACCTCTGCATCATCTAAGGGTATATCAGTAAGATCCTGTCTGGGTAAAATTATCTGCTCCATGTCCTGTAGGCAACTGTGTGGTGTGCCATCCACAGGAGTCGGAAGTAACGTTGATGGATTTAATGTTGTACAACGTTCAATCACCATATGAGGTTGACTCAGGAGTATGGTCATACAAGACAGATGTCTAGCACGGGACAGGAATGCTATTTCCTCTTGCAGCTAAATTATCGCAACTGCATGAGGCACTCTCAAAGTGAGAGTGTGGAATAATACCATTGATGCTGACGCCTGTACTGCCATAGCAGCTGCAACAACTGCCTGTACACACTGTGGCAATGACCGTGCCACTGGGTCCAACTGCGATGAGTAGTAAGCTATGGGGCGTGTCTTACTTCCATGCTGTTGCGTCAAGACTGACGTCATATATCCCTGCTTACAATCTACAGTCTGAAGACATCTCTTATGATTATTCGGGAGCCCTACAACTGATGATGAAGCTATCAATCGTTTTACTCTGCAGAAAGCTGTTTCTGCTACTGGAGTCCAATGTAGTATATCATGTGCTGCCATAGGTGTATTAAAGAATAAAGCAGCCAATACAGGCGATTCCAAAGCATAGTTAGGTATCCAGCTTCGAGAAATGTTAGTCGTCCCCAGGAAGGACATCATTTCCTTCTTGGTAGTTGGCTTGGGTGCTTGTAAAATTGCTGCCTTCCTATCTTCATCTAATGTTCTACCCTCCTTGGATACCACATATCCCAGGTACTTGACCTGTATTCTCCAAAGTTGCAATTTATGCTTGTTTACTTTATGTCCCATTCGATAATGCTATTGCAGCTTCCCTACATTGCTGCTGGGTAGGGGCCACAAGCAGGATGTCATCCACATAAAGTAGAACTTGACTGCCCCCGGGTGGAGTAAACCCCGCCAGGTTGCTAGCCATCTCCTGTGTAAATATTGTTGGACTTTCACAGTATCCCTGCGGTAGCCGAGTATAGGTGTATCTTTTACCCTGAATGTAAAAGCAAACCAATACTGACTATCTGGATGTATAGGTATTGAAAAGGAAGCATAGCTTATATCTACCATGGTAAAATACTTCTGTTGTGGCTTCATATCATTCAATATAGTGTGTGGGTCTGGCACCATCGGTGCCCTGGGTATTATTGCATGATTTACAGCTTATAAATCCTGTACCATCCGCCATTCCCCATTTGCTTTTCTAACGGGAGATAGAGGGGTATTGCATGGTGAATCTAAAGATTCTACCAGTATCCCTTTCTTGAGTTGTGCCGCTATGATAGGCTTGATTCCCTGCTCTGCATCCTTCCTCAAAGGGTATTATTTCTTTTGCGGTCTAAATGCTGACTTCGGTGTAATGGTTACTGGACGTGCTGTCCGAATAAGCCCTACATCTGGTTTCCCTGTTGACCAAAGAGTGATTGGTATGTCACACAAGGCTCTCTCTTCTTCTTTTAACAGGAACACCAATCAGCTGTCCTCACTCTGCTATAAGTGTACAGCTGGACGTGCTTGCGTTAGCCAATTTAAGTTTTGCTTCTGTATTCCCTGTTGTGACAATTCTATGTCGATTTGCCTTTCCCATCTTGTCACTTTTTCACCCAGGTCCACCCATCTGACATTTTTATGTTTGGTTACACTGACATGTGGTGGCCTGTTGGACTTATATAGTCCCATGAGTTCCTGAGGTAATGAACAACTCAGCACACTATTACCCCAGTATCCCAGTACAAGGTTCGTAACACTAGTCTATTGGCAGGATGTCTGCACAATGTTTGCTCATATTCCTTATCAGGCCCTGGTGTGCTACAATAGTACAGAGTACAATGTAACAAATGCTGCTGATCAATGTGAAGGGAGCGTACCTTACTGATGGCTACGTTCATCAGTTCCTCGGTTACTGCCCTGGACCAGTCGTGACGAGGTCCTGGCTGTACCAATAATGGGATTCACCCTCCGATCGCACCACAAACGTATCCATTTGCCTTTGTGCCTCCATACCCTTCTTGGTAGGGACTACTGCTATGCCAAAGAGATGCATAATGTCTCTCCCCAGTATATTTACTGGACATTTTGCAGAAAGTACTATTTTACTTCTCTGGGTCATACCTGAAACAGGGTCAGTTATTGCTATATCATGGGAAAGGGGTTCCCTGTATCGCTGCCCGTTTGCTGCTTTCACTAATATGTAGTCAGGTGATTCTGAGTGTTCCGGTAACTTTGAAGGGTGTATCAAGGTTCGTGATGCTCCTGAATCACACAGGAATCTCACATCCTTCCCCTCCACCAGACGTGTAACTTCCGGTTTTGTGTCCGCCAAATAGAGCTCTAAGCTCAACAAGGCTAATTCTACACCTTCATTTTCCTCATTTTCTACATCTGTTTGCACTTCCTTTATTCCTTCTACTGCGTTTACATTTTCTCCCTGCCCATTAATCTCTCCTGATGACTGTTGAACGTTATGACTGTCATATAGTCAATCCTCATCACTCCTATCCTTCCCTTCCGTAGACGGTTTTTTATTCAACCTGCAATCCCTTGCTAAATGTCCCCTCTTCCCGCAGTTAAAGCACTCACCTTTTCTCTTTCTTTCCTCAGACACCTCCGAGTCTCTGTCAGAGCGTTGTACTACAAAGACTTCTGCTCCATCTTCGGCTGTGAAGACCTGCGTCTTCCTTTTCTTCTTACTGTTAAGATGTCTTTCAGCATGCCTAGCATACTCCAGTAAGGCTTGTAGCCTACTCGTTCGGTGATCTATCATATGCTTTGTAATATAGCTACCGATAGGGGCAATGCAACCTTTCAAAAATGCATTTTTCAACTGTTGTTCATATGCACTATCATTTTTCTGATTTGCAGGAATAGGCATACCACTATGGTTATTGCAACATTCCAATAATCTACCATAGTATCCATCTACAGTTTCATTATCTTGTTGTATGCACTGATTAATACAGGTCCAATCTGCTCTAGGTTTCCATTTTTCAGTAATTCGGTCCGTAAGACCCTTCAACGTGGTGTGTACTTCTGCGTCACTATGTGGGAGTGGTTTAAGTTGCGCGTCACGAGCATTCCAGACGCCACAAACCATGTGCCAGTCTGGACCTATTATTTGTCTAATCACCTTCTCTACTTCTTCCCCATTTAAGTGGTAACTCATTTGCATACCTTGTAAATGTTGTATAAACTTTTCATAATTACTTTGTGGATGGGGAATTTCCTCTGTAACTTTCCAGATATCTTCCGGTGTCCACGGTCTATACACTAGGGGAGTTGGGTCCTGGCCTTCCTGTCCTGCCTGAGGGTTCGGTACTTCATTTAATTGACAGATTTCCTCACTCTGTTCTAGTGACTCTCTTCTTAGTTGAGTGTCCCTAGGTGTTTTACGTGTTCGGGATCTAGTTTCAATAGCTTCTCTTACAAATGGTTGTTGTAATACCTCTGTTGCCACAGGATAACGTAGGGGGGGACTAGCCAGCCCTCCCGCTTCATATCCTGGATGTGGTATCGGAGGGGGTGGAGGGGGAGGGGCCATCGCTACTACTGTATTATTATCTTCTTTGTCTAAGTATGATGCTTTCGCATTTTTAGTCTTCTGTTCCCTTCGGTTCACTTCCTCAATCCACCTATGTGCTTGAAGGATACCCAAATGTCGCTGTTTTTTCACCTGACCATCTGCGTCACATTTTAAGTGTTTCAAAAGTTTCACTAACGATATTTTGTCTAATATACCAGCAAAGTCATATTTAGTAACCCATTTTGCAAAATATCTCACATTATCTGCTCTCTGCAATTGCATATACTTCGCATCATCCATCAAGGGCGGATCTCGCGATCTCTTAGTGCACTGATTTCACATGTCTTCAGAACGACTGTTACGTAACCCTTCTCTCGTACCACGTGGTATCTCGTTCCCTGTATCCACTGTAGTGTCTAGAATGACTGTTTACTCTGCTCTGTGTTCCCCTGATCTATGACCATATGTAAAAGTACTTCAATTCGTCCTCGACCTGCTATCACAAATGTTAACAAAAACACAATGTAACCTGGTCCCTGATCTACAACAGAGACAAAGAGGGAAACTCTCCTTACCTGAGCCTCCCGTTTATGACTGCACGTTTCCTTCTTGGGATCCAGTTTTCCGCTTTTCAGCCACAGATCAGAAAGTGGACAGCCTCTTTACACACAACAATTCAGTCAGAGGTCTTTTCACTCAAGAAGAACCATTTAGGCAACTTCTCCTGCGCAGATTTCTTGCCACCCATGCACTCTGACCTGTAGCTTACCAAGGGAATTCCGGCTAAGAAGGACCACAATGTCAAATAAGTTGTTAAAATCAGACTGTAGAAATCAGTAGGCTTTTCTAAATGACAGTCAATAACACAGGAAGCTCAGGTTCACAACGTTTTAGTAGTGTACACCGAGGCAAAAACTATACAGTACAAGTATAAGAGTTTTGTCTGACTCTATACAGGAAGCAATTTGTTTATATAGTGTTTACAATCAGCTTTTGCCCACCTTACTGACGTGGTCAGTCACAGGGCATTTCCATCACTATAGTCCGCAATATTCTATTCATACGAAGGTGCTGAGGTAATGCTTTTAAAATGTTTTCCCATGAGAATAACACAGCCTTGCAAGGCACCTGGTCAATTACAGTGTCCTTCTGTAATTGTTGCTCTTTCAAGGACCCTGGACTGTTCGGATACAATAGTCAGTTCATTTCTTAATACGTTCCTTTGTCTCTCTGGTAAGGAGTTGTACTCTATCTTCGATAGAGCTCACAAGGCCATCCTCCTCAGTGGAAGGGAGGAAGATATGCATGTACATACATTTATTTTTCTCTAACCCAGCAGATAATTAATGCTGAAAGACATAAGCCTGCTGAACTGGTTACTGCCAGGGCCAGAATTCAATCACACTGCAGCTAAGCTTCAGCCAATTACATGCAAGATCATTTCTACTGCCATATTGTAAAGTAGAATAAAATGCATTATATACTATTTGCTTCTAAACTGGCACTTCATATGTGTTTATATATATATTTTTCTAACAACATCCATCCGCCCATATGCATGTTATTCCGTCCTTTGCGTTGGCCGTGGGTGTTTGGCGTCCGCAACGCTACTCTCAACATGTGATGTCCCACCTTCCCTTCTGTGCCTGTGGCACCCTGTTAGGCGTCCTGTTTGGTAGGCAGATGTTCCGCTATATGTGTTTGACATGTCTGCATAGCTAATCATCGGTACGGTGGTTGAACATCCCGCCTTGTCCACATGTGTACAGTTATGTGCACCGTGGCGTGTGCAAGCCTATGGGGTTTGGACGGCTCCATACCACATGCGGGATGTACACATTCTGCCGACACATTCACATGCAGCCATTTGCATATCTGTACCTGAGGTGGGTTGTTAACATGTGGGGTACATATTTGCCCGCGTGGCACTGCCTAAGACAATACTTCTTACCACATTTCAGGTATGCCCATTGTGTGTAGGTGTAGCTGCGCAAGGCTGCTAGCTGGGTTGGGTGCACGGTCGTACATGGGTGCGGGTTACATGCTATAATGGGGCTATTGTGTATTACATTTGCATGCATGGGTTCTGCTTCTGGATATTACGCTTAGACATACGCCGTCCTGTGTATGCGACGAGCACGTTGCTGGGTGTGGTACATGTTGCTATGCACATGTTTGCCTGTGTTTAGGGTATCTTGTTTCCTTCTTGTTGTTATGTCGACACGGCTACCTGGCTGTGTACTCTCACTACTGCTGGTGACCATTAGGGTTGCCACCTTTTCCAATGCCCACAGTGGGACATCTTTTGTGGAAACATCGGATTTTGCAGGACAACACATACCCACAGCAAGTACAGATGAAAGAACTTCACTTTTTTGCCAAAATAAACGCTTATTCTCATAGCATTTGGGTTGCTTATTCTGTTTCTTATGCCATGTATGTGTTTCAAATACAAAATAATTGTTTTATGCTTCTATTAAAGGTATATTGAGGGAATATTTTTTTCAGGAAATCTCAGGACATTTGCCATTTTTCGATTCTTTGGCGGGACACAACTGTCAAATGAGGGACTGTCCCTAGCAAAGTGGGACAGTTGGTAACCCTGGTGACCATGCCCATGTCGCTACTTCTATGTCGGTGCGGCGCGCTGACATGCTGCGGTACACCTTCTCTGGGTATGCCCACTGACAGTGCATTGCGGGACGGACATGGTATTACGCGTATCCTTTGTTCCTTGGACGGGTACACTTAGGGCTTCGTGGGTTGTGTTTGCTTCTCCGTTTTGTTGGTACGGCTACTATGTTGCATACTCTGCGTGCGTTTCATTCTCCACGGGCCCTGGCTGGTGCGGTTACTATTATGGGCGGCCTGTGGAAATCAGCACTTTAGGTTGCTCATCGCCTGCCGGATTAGCCACGCCTTCGGACGCATCCTACTTGGGCTCGCTCACGTGCCCTACGCACGTGTCTGTGGTTGCGGCGCGCACTCATTACTATGCATATGGCGCTGCTACGCCGACTATTCACTGCACCGCCGGCGCAGGCCTTACACCGGCCTTGCGCCGAGCTTCATGAATCCCGGGGAGTATCTTTCTGGGCAGTTTCTTTTTTCCCTTCCCAGATCCTACCAGTCCAAGACAGTCCTTCTTTTTGGTTTACAAAAATGGATGATGCTAACCCCGACTCTGTGGTGCAGAGGGATAGATCCCTGACTGTGACCCAGAAATCTGAAGCTGGGAAAACTAGGAAGGGCTAAGTAAAAGAGGTGCAACCTATATTGGCATGCTTACCTGGGAGAGAGGGTTGTGGTAGCTCCTCTGCCTTTGCTGACCTAGTACTCTAGGGGAGGGCATAGGCTGCTCACACAAAGAACAGACCTCAGGGGAGGGACTTGGATGAGTTTGTCCAACCCAGTGTTGTAGCCCTTGCAATGACATGTCAGGGAGTGGACATGCATCTATATCGAGGCATAGGCAGCCCTTCTGTAGTGATGTGGAGTTCACATCACCATAAAGAGGGGGATAAATGGAGTATAAAAAAACTGCCCTAATGGCTGCCAGGATAAAGTCTCAACAATCGTCCCCCTCCCCCCATGGGGAATAAA